>NW_012133858.1:0-419 GCF_000956105.1 Propithecus coquereli
GTATTCAAAGAACTAAACAGAAGCATGTCTAAAGAATTAAATAAAAGAATGACAGTGATTCTCACTATTGATAGGAGAGAATATCAATAAAGATATAGAAATTATAAAAACAGATCCAATTAGAAATTTTGGAACTGAAAATACAATAACTAAAATGAAAAAATTCACTAGAGATGTTCAACAGTAGACTTGAACTATATGAAGAAAGAATCAGCAAATTTGAAGAGAGACAAATTGACATAATCCAGACTGCAAACTATGAAACAGAAAAAAAAAAATGAAGAAAAATGAACAGGGTCTTTGAGACCTGTGGGACACCATCAAGTTCTACCAACAAATGAGTAATGAAAGTCCCAGAGGAGGTAAGAGAGAAAAAGAAGCAAAAATAATATTTGAAAAAATAATGTCTAAAGACTACC
>NW_012133858.1:2044-2354 GCF_000956105.1 Propithecus coquereli
AATAACAGCATTAAAAATATACATGAGGGAAAGGAAGAATAAAATATTCCAGCTACCATATTATATAATCCTAAAACATTATTTTTTAACAAAATTTATAAGACACTTGAATGTATGGTCCAGACACAAGAAGAAATACAACCAACAGAAACTCTTCCTGAGGGGAATCATTTGTTGGACTTACTAGACATTCATGTGAATAAGCTAGTATAAGTGTATTCAAAGAACTAAACAGAAGCATGTCTAAAGAATTAAATAAAAGAATGACAGTGATTCTCACTATTGATAGGAGAGAATATCAATAAAGATA
>NW_012133858.1:14924-16762 GCF_000956105.1 Propithecus coquereli
ATAAAACTTATTGGTTACAATTGGCACAAATAATGCTTTATAATTATCCTTTTTTATCTAAAAGATCTGAAAGAATGTAACCTCTCTCATTTCTCTTATTGAAATAACTTTTCTCTGTTTATTTTCTGGTCAGTCTCACCAAATTATTTTTCCTCTTCCATTTATCGAACTTCTCAAGCAACAAACTTTTGATTCCATTGATTTTATTTGATTATCTTTCTGATTGATTATAGTTTAATTAATTCATGATCTTTGTTATGTAAATTCTTCTACTTATTTTGTATTTAGTTTATCATCACATTCTAGTTTCTAAAGATGGATGCACAGGCTATTTATTGATATGAGACATTTCTACTTTTCGAATACTATATAAGTATTTGTATTAGATCTCTAATGCTGTATTACAAATTACCAGAAAACATAACAACTTGAAAACAATAAACATTTCTTATCTCACAGTGTCTATGAGTCAGGAATGTAGGAGTGACATAGTTTAGTGATTCTGCATCAATATCTTCTATAAAATAGCTGGGCCTGTACTGAAGCCTCACGTAAAGGCTAAACTCAGAGAGAATACACTTTTTCTGTCTCTCACATGGTTGTTGGCAGGCTTTAACTCTTTGCTGGCCGCTGGCTAGAGACTTCAGAAAGCTGTCGACTTTCCCCAGAACAAGTGATTTGAAAGCAAGAAAGTCCATGCCAGATGGAAGCTACAATATTCTTTTAATATAATCTCAGATATAACTAATATATTATAATTTCTGCTGTACCTATTTGCTAAGTCCATCCCACAAATAACAGCAGGGGAATTTGCTCTTCCTCTTAAAGAAAGGAAGAAGTATAAGACAATTTGTGGATATAGCACAGTCTACCCTCTAGACAAAAAATCCTTACTTTATTCCCACATGTAATATACATCCCTTACCTCCCCAAACCTGTAGATGTTTCATTCCATTTCATTCCACTTAGGGCTCATAAAATGAGCTCTAAGTTCAGAATCTTGTCATTTAAACTAGGTCCAGGTGTGGATATTGCTCCTGTGGTGTATTTTCTTAAGTTTAGCTACTAAAGTAAAGATGCTCTTAATCTGTAGAGCTGTGAAACAAAGTAAAACTTTCTGCCTTATACAAACCCAATAGACAATAATGGGGCAGGCATATGCAGGCACTATGGCCTTGGTGTTCAAAAAGAGAAAATACAGGAGGTGAAAGGATTCACTAACACAAAGAAGCCCATAGCAATTCTGAAATCTAGCCAGACAAAAGTCGAAAGTTCCTTGGTTAGGTCTCAAAGCCTGGGAATAATTTATTATGACTCTAAGATCTGTCCTTTGAGCTGTTTCTACCTTCTGAGTCATCTTTCCTTTATCATGAAGGGTAGATCCGTTTGTAGTTGAGCCTCTCACCTGCCAGTAGACACAAAGGGAGGGATCCAAAGTCCTCTTTGCATTTCAATTCATTTTTTAATGTGTCTAGGCCTTTCAGTCCAACTGGTGATATTTCTGCATACATAATCCTTTTAAAATCTTTATTGTCTTTGATTTTTACTGGAGCCCACTTCATTAGACAAAAGCCATAGACATAGATTTCTTTAAAATAAGCGTTTTACTATTGCTCTATTTTGAGTTTCTGATGAAAAGGCTGAGGGAAAACATCATTTTGCTTCCTAAAAATTCTACTGAGATGTGTGAGGCACACGTTTATTCTCTCTAGAGAGCATTTTATTTGACTGAATAGCACCTTTATACATTTCCTTTGATCTTCCTGATATATTAACAAAAGATTTACAGTCACGCCTTTGGCTTAAACATTAATACATTGAGTTTTAAGCCATTGCTT
>NW_012133858.1:16812-18375 GCF_000956105.1 Propithecus coquereli
CAAAGGACTTGAATAAACATTTCTTCAGAGAAAATACACAAATGTTCAATAAACATATAAAAATATGCTCAACATTATTAGTCATTAAGGAAACACAAATAAAAACCACAATGAGGTACTACTTCACACTGACTAGAATTAAAATCCCAGATAGTAATAAGTGTTGAAGATATGGAGAAATTGGAATTATTATCCATTTTTGGTAGGAATGCAAAATTAGCAATCACTTTAGAAAAGTTCAGTGTTAAACCTCTTGCTCCAATATGATCCAGTGATTCTATTTCTAGACATATATCCAAGACAAATGAAACCATATGTACCCCAAAAACCTTGTACATGAATGTTCATAGCAACATTATTCATAATAGCCAAAATGTGTTAATAATCCAAATGTCCATCAACTGATTAATGGATAAATAAAATGTAATATTTTCATACAATAGAATATCATCAGGCAAAAACAGAATGAAGTACTGATACATGCTACAACATGAATAAAACTTGAGAACATTCTTCCACATTAAAGAAGCCAGTCACAAGGAACCACATATTGTATGATCTCACATATATGAAATGCACAGAATAGTCAAATCTATAGCGACAGGAAGCATATTAATGGTTTCCTAGGGATAGAGTTGGTGGGACTGGTGAGTGACTACTAATAAGTAAAGAGTTTCTTTCTATAGTGATAAAAAAGCTCTAAAATTCATCTTGGTGGTAGTTGTGCAACTCTGTGAATATACTAAAAATCCTTTTAATTATTCACTTTGAGTGAATTTTTTGGTATGAAAAATATCTCAGTAAAGCTATTAAAATCTACTGGGGTTTTGATATACCAATTTGTGGAAAAATATCTGAACAATATCTGAATTATATTGAGTCTTCTGATCAATAAACACCGTACATATAGATACATTTCTTTAGTCTTCTTTATCTCAGAAACATTTTATGGATTTCAATGTAGTTTTGTAAGATATATCCGTAAGTATTTCATACTTTTGAAACTATTATAAATGGTGTGTCTTATTTCAACTGTTCATTGCTAGTGTATAGAAATACAATTGATTTTTCAATATTCATCTTGCTAGATATTAACCTTTTAAAAGTCACTTATAAATGCTAGTATGTTTTTCTAAATAGATTATTTAGAATTTTATACATAGATGAACATGTCATGTGCAAATAAAGGCTGTTTATTCCTTCCTTTTCAATATGAATACCAGTCATTTCTGTTTTTGAACTTACTGTTTCTAACTAGAACCTCTATTACAATGTTGACTAGAAAAGAGCATTTTCCCACCTTAGAAGAAAAATATATAGTGTTTCACATTAAGTATATTGGTACCTCTATGTTTTTTTGTTGATTATTTTTACCAAGGTGAAAAAAAATCCCCTTCCCTGTCCAGTTTTGTGAGATATTTTATAATAAATGCATGTTGATTTTTTTCATTTTCATTTGTATCCTTTGAGATAATCACATGCTTTACATTTTTAATGTGATGAACTATGTTGATTGATTTTCAAATGTCGAATCAACTTTGCATTTCTTTAATAATTTCCATT
>NW_012133858.1:28365-28733 GCF_000956105.1 Propithecus coquereli
CTGCCCCTTAACTGGAGATTTTAACACTCTTACCTCATCAACTGATGGAATAGTAGACAAAAATCAGTAAAGACATAGAAGATCTGAACAGCACTGGCAACCATTTTGACTAAATTGACATTTATAAAACAGTATAATTAACGACTTCAGAGTATACATTCTTTTCAAGTGGACATGGTACATTTATCAAAATTTATTATATCCTGGGTCATGTCACCAATGTTTATAAATTTAAATGAATCAATATCATACAGAGTATGTTCTACTACAACAATGGATCAATAACAACAGATCAATAACAATAAGATACTGTCTAAGAAATCCCCATCAGAAATGAAATGGCATACATGCAAATAATCTATGAGCAA
>NW_012133858.1:30676-31767 GCF_000956105.1 Propithecus coquereli
TTCTGTCTTCCTTCCTTTCCTAAAGCTGAAACTTTTACTGAGTTCTTCCAGCTTTTCACTTCTTTTCCCTTTGGCGGCACCTTGGAACTTCAACCTTTGTGGGCATATTTTAGAAATCAGCCAAGGATTTCAAGATGGTTTGTATAAAGATTTGAGATTTTCCTTCTGTGACTTCCTACTTTGTGATATTTTCTAATTTCCAGCCATGGTATCATCCCTGCACTTCAAATTCTGACTCCGTAGGCCGGTAGTATGCTGGTTTTCTGTTTGAGCATAATGACAGCACATTTTGTTGACTAGGCAGTACCCTCAGAGCAAAGCTGTATAAAGTGGAAATCTTTCTTAAGACATTTTTTAAAACTTCTGATTCAAATTTAATTGCATGATTTTACTCAACTTCTTTGATTTTATACTTGTATCACTTCTTATTTTTTTTATTTTTTAGTCTGGGATAATGCTGAAGTTTATTCTGCCTATACTCCATTGTTTCTTTTTTTTTAATTTCAAAATATTACAGGGGTGCAAATGTTTTGGTTACATGTATTATTTTTGTTATGCTTGAGTCAGGGTTATAAGTGTGCCCATCACCCTGATAGCATTTATTGTACCCATTAGGTAGGTTTTCATCCATCCTCCCCCTGACCACTTGATTTCTGCTGAGTTTTAGTTCCCTCTGTCTACGTGTGTGCTCATCGGTTAGTTGCAACTTAATAGCAAGTACGTGTGGTATTTGTTTTTCCATTCTTTAGATACTTCACTTAGGATAATGGTCTCCAGGTCCATCAAAATTGTTGCAAAAGGCAATTCATCCTGCTTCATGGCTGTGTAGTATTCTGTAGTATACATATATCAAATTTTGTGAATCCACTCATGAATTCATGGGCACTTGGGTTGATTCCATGTCTTTGCAATTTTGAATTGTGCTGCAATAAACATTCTCATGCAGGTGTCTCTTTGATAAAATGATTTAATTTTCTTTGGGTAGATACCCAGTAGTGGGATTGCTGGATCAAATGGTAGGTCTACATTTATTACTTTGAGGAATCTCCATACTGTTTTCCACAGAGGTTGTCCTAATTTGCAGTCCCACC
>NW_012133858.1:32282-33549 GCF_000956105.1 Propithecus coquereli
GAACTCAAGCAAATCAGCAATAAAGTGGAGATGTTGTTCCGTGTGGTTCTCTTCATTCCAGTGTCTAATTGCTTCAGCGTCTCCCTGTTTGTGATTGCTCTCTAGTGACTTAAAACAGTTTCCCAAAATTTGTCACTGTTTTCAGCAGGCATATATTCTGATTCAGATTCTCTGACATTACCAGTAGCTGAAAGTCCCCTAGTAACTCTGCTGTAGAGCTAAACCAATACCCAGGTAAGTGCTTATCAAATTTAAGACCCAGATGAGTCATCTGGGAATTATGCGAAAATGTAGTTTCTGATTCAGTAGGTTTAGGATGAGGCCTGGGATTCTGTACTTTTTATAATCTCCTAGGTGATACGAATGCTTCTGTTTACATCTCACACTTTCAGTATTGAGACCCTAAAGTCCTAACAGGGTGAGGAAGTGGCAGTAAATTTCAGAACGATAAAACAGAATTTTAGAGTTTGAAACAATTAAGGCTAGCATACTGCTGTTAATAAAGGAGAGTTGGATGTGATTGTAAATTTTTATTTTCCAGAGCCTGAACAAGTGTCAGTATTGATAAAACTTATCTCTACCTTGTTAATGCTAATGGATTAAATAGCACCATGAGTCTGATTATCTGTTAGCCAATTAAGATAAGCACTGAACTTGTCTTTATAGCATATTTATTGTGATTGGAAATATTGATGCATTCTATGTTAAATACTGGCCAATATATCAAGTACACAATTTCGCCCTGGGTCTATTCCAAAAACAACCACTAAAAACATATTTTTAAATGGACAGTTGGAAACTTTTAACATAAAAAATGGACCTAGACCTGCATCTTAATGGGTTATAATAATGCAATTTCTGACAAGGATCTGAAAGGAAGTTATCTGCTCCACCCTTATAATACCCATTGTCAGCTACTCCACAGCAATCTTCTTTAGATGACGTCCCCCCCTCCACCCCCGGCTCACCAAACCAAGTCATTAAACTGTATAGATTTTATCTTCTAAATAATACCTGTCCTAGTCCATTTTGAGTTGCTATAACAGAATAGCTGAGACTGGGCAATTTATATAAAAAAGAGAGATGAATTTCTTGCAGTTCTGGAGGCTGGGAAGTCCAAGGTCAGGGGACCTGCACCTGACAAGGGTCTTCTTGCTGCATCATCTTATGGTGCAAGGTAAAAAGGCAAGAGAGTACACCAGTGCTTGTGAGAGGGAGGGAGGGGAAGAGACAGAGAGATTGAAAGAGAGAGAGAGAGAGAGAGAGA
>NW_012133858.1:35419-36731 GCF_000956105.1 Propithecus coquereli
AGACACACACACTGCTACTTGAACTGGGAAACGCTATTCTATTGGCCCTAACCTTGCTTCTTATCTCCCTCAGAATTATACCTTATTTTTACTTTTGAACCACCAACCCTGATTTGGTACATGAAATGAAGTGCTCAGAAAGGCTGACCAAGAGTTTCCTATTCAAATGCAATTGAATCTTCCATCTGTGTTCTGTGTACAGAGAGATTCAATATGGAAGTATGAAATAGTCTTGCCCTTCATAATCTACCTATAAGCTCTAAAAAGTGAAAATATATGAGGAAGTTCTAGTTCTTATATATATTTCTTCATTGTTACTATTAGCATAATCACTTTAAAAAATTCAAAATATCTCTGTTGTAGCTCCAGGCACAGAAACTCGAATGGTATAGGTGTCACTCTGTTCTGCTGGGAAGGAAACTTGCCTGTGTTGTACAGATAAGTAGGGTGATCATAAAAAGAGAAGGGGGCAACCGGGCAGATATATTAGGATAGTGAAGCTCCCGAAAAGCCCCTACACTTTTGCAATTCTTGAGCTTTATACGTCTCTATCATTGAAATTCTTCAACTTTCATTCTTATCATCCTACTTATATTCCTATCCTTTCCAAGTTCATTGATTAACCAATACTAATTTTGTACTTCTGTATATTGTGGAAATTGTGGAAATCATTATGAACAGAATATAATCTTACCCTAAAATGCTCAGTATACCAAAAAAGAGAGATAAGTAAACAAACAATTAAATAGGATGTTACAAGCACTGCCATTGGGGTAAGCACAAATTCCTTACCCTCCCCCTGACAAATCAGGCATTTATAAATGAGAGCCAGCCTCAAGTGAATTTTTACTGGGAATCACCCAACAGCTTCCCACAGGAAATTGTTAATTTTCATCCTATTTGTACATTTACTGTTTGTCATAAACACAACTGATAATTTCTTGGTGAGTTCCTCTGATTCTATACACCAAATAGAAGATTAGGAAGAGATAGTGAGTCATTTCCTCTATACTGTGGATGAGATGTATTCCTGGCAACTTAAAACAGAACTCAGGTTGATGTCCATTGCTAGCCTGAGTTCTGTTTTAAGTTGGCAGGAATACATCTCATCCACAGTACAGATAACAAGAATGGAAAAACAAGCACCACATGTACTTACCATCAAATTGATATTAACTGATCAACACGTAAGTGCACATATAGTAATAACATTCATCAAGTGTCCGGCAGATGGAGTCGGCAGAGGAGGGGATGGGTATATATACACCTAATGGGTGCAGTGCGCACCTTCTGGGGGATGGACACTCTTGAA
>NW_012133858.1:36781-37230 GCF_000956105.1 Propithecus coquereli
GCAAGGTAAAAAGGCAAGAGAGTACACCAGTGCTTGTGAGAGGGAGGGAGGGGAAGAGACAGAGAGATTGAAAGAGAGAGAGAGAGAGAGAGAGAGAGAGATACCAAACACACAGCTTTAAGCCCTTTCATAATCAGTATTAATCCATTCAGGAGGATGGAACTCTCATGAGTTAAACACATCCCATTAATCCTCATCTCCCAACACCGTTACAATGGGGATTTAATTTTCCAACACATACTTTTTGGGGGATACATTCAAACTATAGCAATAGCCTAATCCAACTCCTACCACTTCTCCTTCCTTGCTATCATTACCCTGCTAAAATATTTAGTATTTCTCTTGACTGCTATTCCTTTTCCTTTTAGGACCGTCTCAAACACTGTTAGCCAACTAATCTATTTAGCCCTGTCCTTAAGAAATCTGTAGTATTAAATACAAGATTCAAG
>NW_012133858.1:42101-52776 GCF_000956105.1 Propithecus coquereli
TTTTCTGAATCCCATAAGTTTTGGCATATTGTGTTTCATTTTCATTTGTTTCTTTTCAATATTTTTTTTGATTTTCCATTTGATTTCCTCTTTGGCCCAATGGTTGTTCAAAAGTGTGTTGTTTAATTCCCTTTTATTTCTGAAAATTTTCATTTTCCTATAGTTATTCATTTCCAGTTTCATTACATTATAATCAAAAGGTACTTGGAATGATTCAAATTTCTTTATATTTCTTAAAACTTGATTTCTGACCTATATGTAATCCATCCTTAAGAATGTTCCATGTGCTCTTGAGAAGAATGTGTATATTGCTCCTGTTGGGTGAAAAGTTCTGTACATTTCTGTTAGGTTCATTTTGTCTAAAGTGCTGTGAAATCTTGCTGTTTTCTTATTGATTTTCTGTCTGAGTAATCTGTACATTATTGTAGGTGGGGTATTGAAGTCCCCTACTATTATTGTATTGCTGACTATTTCTCCATTCAGAGTGGGAATGTTTACTTTACATATTTAGGTGCCCTGATGTTTAATATATATATACACTTTATATAGATTTAAGCATATATACTTACATATATTTATATTTATTATGTTTAATAATTGACCCTTTTATTATTTACTTTACCCTGCTGAATTTACCCTTTTATTATTATATCAATATAGTGACTTTTTGTGTCTCTTGTGACAGTTTCTGTTTTAAAGTCTACTTTGTCTGACATTAGTATAGCCACTCTGCTTTACATTGGTTACCATATGTATAAAATATCTTTTTCCATCCATTCCCTTTCAGTTTATGTGTATCTCTAAATCTAAAGTGTGTCTCTTATACCTAGCATATAGTTGGATATTGTTTTATCCATTCAGCCACTCTATATATTTTGATTGGTGAGTTTAATCAATTTACATTTAAAGCAATTATTGGTAGGTAAGGACTCACTATTGTCATTTTGTTAAATGTTTCCTATCTGCTTTTTGTCTTTTTGTTCCTCTCTTGCTGCCTTATTTGGTGACTTAAATATTTTTGTGACATACTTTGATTCTTTTCTTTTTCTATTTTTTGTGTATGTCTACTATAGATTTTTACTTTGTGGTTACAATGATGCTTACATAAAACTTTTAATAATTATAACAGTCTATTATAACCTGATAACAACTTCAATCATGTACACAAAGTATAGCTTTACTCCCATTCCCATACATATTGTTATTGATAAGAGAGTTTACTACTTTTTATGTTGTGTATCTATTAATAAATTTTCATTGTTATTTTCAATATCCTTGTCTTTAATTTTGTGGTAAGGTTAAACATGATTTATTCATTACCATTTAGTAATAATTACAATATTATATTATTCAATGTATAAAGTTCTATATATTTACCTTTATCAGGGATATTTATACTTTTATATATTTTCACGCTGCTGTTTCTTGTTGCTGTTTCTTCTTCCAACTTGAAGAACTCCCTTTATCACTTCTTGAAAGGTAGGTCCAGTGGCAATTAACTCCCTCACTTTTTGTTTCTTTGAGATAGTTTTTGTCTCTCCTTTATTTTTAAAAGACAGTTTGGGGGAAATAATATTCTTTATTGGCAGGGTTTTTCTTTCAGGACTTTGAATGTATCATCTACTTTCTCCTGGTCTGTCAGGTTTCTTCTGAGAAATCTACTGATATTCTAATTAGGGTTCCTTTGTATGTGATAATTTTTTTTCTCTTGCTGCTTACAAAGTTTTCTTTGTCTTCAACTTTTGACAATTAATATGTCTCTGTTTAGATCTCTTTGCACTCAATCTATCTTTGGAGTGCTTTGGCCTTCATAAATCTTAATAACCATTTCTTTTGTCAGGTTTGGGAAATTTTCAGCCATTATTTCTTTAAATAAGCTTTCTCTTCCCTTCTCCTCCTTCTTTTACTCCCATAATGGTATACTGGTTCACTTGATGGTAACCCATAAGTCCCATAGGCCTTCTTCACTCTTTTTCATTCACTTTCTCTTTTTGTTCCTCTTCCTGGATAATTTCAAATGGCCAGTCTTTGAATTCACTGATTCTTCTTTTTGACTGAATTTGCCATTGAAACTCTCTATTAAATTTTTCACTCAGCCATTGCATTATTTAGCTCCAGAATTTCTGTATTTTTTTTTTACAATATTTTCTACTTCTTTGTTGAACTTCTAATTTTGTTTATGTATTTTTTCCTGATTTCTTGTAGTTTTCTATCTGTATTTTCTTGAATCTCAATCAAGTTTTAAAAAAGGATTATTTTGAATTTTTTGTCAGGAAGGTCATAAATCTATATTTCTTTGGGGTCAGTAGCTGGAGCTTTATCTTTTTTTCTTTGGTAGTATCATGTTTCCCTTATTACTTGTCATCATTATGGCCTCACACTGGTGTCTGCACATTGAAAAGATGCAGGTGATGTGAAACTCCTCTTCTTGGTCTTTTCAGTGTATTTTTTTTTCTTTCTGTTGTCTACTGAAGTGCTGTAACCTCTAACCTAAATTCCAAAGCTTTTCCAAAAACATTTTTATCCATGAATGTTTGTTAAATTGGTGTTTTTGTAGGGGGATGTGAGCTGGAACTTCCTATTCTGCCATCTGCCTGATGTCATTTCTGTAATCATTTTGGAATTCAATCTGGAGTATAACTTTTCCTTGCTAAATATCTTTCAATAGCTTTGAGACAATTGGAAAAGTCCATAGTTTGACCTACAACATCTGGTATGATTTTGCACTTGTTTATTTCACTATACCTATCTCATGACCTTCTTTCACTTGATATCAGCCCTTCAGAAACATACCAGCTTTTTCCTTCAGTTCTTCAAATGTGTCATATTTCCTTTCACTTTAGGAAGCTCTAACATTCTGTTGCTTGCATCTTAGGAGTTTTCTATTTCACCGACTCTATCAACTTTACTCCTACTTATTCTTCATATCTCAGCTTATTGTTACTTCCTTAAAGAGCTGCAGTACTTATTGTACATGCTCAATAAATGAGTGAATTAATGAATAAATAGATGAATGAATTAATAAAATTTTCCCAGAATCTCCATAATTAATTCTTCCTGTTATTTGCTCTCCATGTACTTTATCATTTTTATGATACTTATACTAATAGTAATTAAATAATCAGTAGTGAAATTAGCTGTATAATGTCTGCATCACATGATATGCTAGATTAGAAGCTCCATGAATGTAGGGGCCATGTTAATGTTATTTCCGATATTATCACAGTTTGAATAAATACTTTTTCAAGGAAATATATCAACCACAGAATAAAGATGAAGCTTTCATAATACTCTAACATGATGCATAGAGACAATTAAGCAAAACTGGAAAAACTCCAACTGTGCAGACATTTGCTAAGCGTGTTCTTATACCAAATTTATGAGATGGCAGAATATCTGATAAATTTTTAACTTAATTTTTAAAACAACTTATTCTCTCAAAATATAAAATCTGTCCTAAGAAAAATGGTTATCTGAACCTAATTATGTTCAATTAAAACATAAAAATTTGGTTGGTAAACTAGAAACTGTGTGCATGATATGTGAGAATGGCCATGTCAGGACTGAAATCTTCTTTCTGCTCTCACATGTTGAAAACCCTTCATATAATAGGATGTGTTAAATGAGGACTTTTTCTTTTGACTGAAGCCTCATAAGTGAGAATAATAGGTGACAATATAGGTGCTAGACATATTTACAAGACTTGCTATAACAGCAAAACTGGTTTTGTGACCCTTACCCCTTAACCTTCAGCCCATATATAAGAAAATGACAAACTGATGGGAGAAAAGTTTTGAAGTTTGTTTGCTTGTTAAAGACAGTTGTTATTCTGTGCATTTTCTCTCTCAAGTCAAATGAGAGAATCTTAGAAATCATAATAAAGTGAGAACGTTGGCCTGAAGGAAGGCCTGACATCTGACCTTCTTGTTGGAAACCTATTAAATTGAATAAACCTATAGCATTGCCTCATATGGCACCAAAATAAATAAAAAGAGTATTCATAGGAGACATTAATCTATCTGCCCAGGAGTTTAAGGGTAAGGTAGCAAAGAAGTTGATACTCTTATAATATCTAAAGAAATATAGGAGACTAGACTGCCTAAAGCACAAGAGTGGAGAAAAAGGGCCACAATGGGAACAATCAGCACTTAGAGATTTGAGTGGAACAAAGATACACTCATTAACGTCTCTAAAAACAGCCACATTACAGCTGTCTTGTGAGGTCCCCTTAACACACACATGATAAAAAGATAGCCTACTATGACAATGTGACCCCAGGAGAAGAGTCTGGGCCTGTTGACTCCTCCAAACTCAAGCTGAGGGAAGTAAAAAATGATCAATTAAGATTCCCTGGGAAGAGTGATGAACTCACAAAAGCCCTCCAAGAGAGAAATAGCATTTGGGCATTTGCATCAGATAGGAAATCAATGCCAGATGTTAACAGTGCTATTCAAGTAAGACCCCTTCTTTCCTCTCTCTTTTTGCCCAGATCCTTGAGTAAAACAGATACAGTAGCTTGGTGTATGGGAGGAGTTTTGAAAGAACAAGATCTAGAAACAGTATGAGAAGAGACCATAGACACCTTCTTCACAAGGTGTCTGAGTCTATATGGGAGCTAAAATGAGAAGATGCTTTGAGTTAAGAAGCTGAATATTTTATAAGAATGACTAATTCTTTAATATTCTGAAAAGTTTAATTTTAACTCATGAGACAGAGAAAACTATGAGATTGTTCCAGTATATCATAGAGAAGTCTAGAAGAAAGTTTTAATTGGGCTTGACTGAAGTTATTCTCTGATAACAACCTACTCAATACAGCCAATTAAATAAACCAATTGCATGATGCCAAAGAAATTTCCCAACTTTCAGTGTTGCATTCCTCAAATTAGGAAGCAGGCATGCAATATAGACGTTACCAATCTCATACCCCATTGAGTGTTTTTAATTTGGAGGCTAATGGTTGGAAGACAAGTTTCTGTGCAGCAGAATCCATTTTGGTAAAGGGGGCAGGAGACACATATAACTTTCAGAGGCAATAGTGACCAAGATCCTAGAAAAAAGGTCCAATTCTCAATATGCCATGTATAAGCTCAGCCAGTGTGTGTGCCTAACAGTGCTGGTACTACTTTTTTCCACTGGATTAGCCCAATATAATTATTTCTGTCTACCTGGCCTCTATGCATAGTAATCTGATCATTCTAAAGAAATAAAACTATCTAGTATTCTTTAATTAATTTACATATGATTATATTAAAAGGAGTGGGTTTCCATGACTTTCCACTGAGAATTCTGATAAAAACAGAGGGAAATGGAAGGATCATTTAGATATCTGTCCTAGATTTAGAAAAGAAAATGTGTATATCATATATGTATGGTCCTAAAGCTGGAATCTTTAAAAGGGGAAATAATTCAAGATAATTTGGTAGGTCTTGGAAACCAATTTAATAACTATAATGAAAACTGAAAGGAAACAATGATGTTAGCATTAGAAAAGACCTAAGGACACCTAGTGACTATGAAAAATCAAATAGATAAGAACATAATTTTCCCTTAAAACACATATAAATGCTAGACTAAATAAAATAAAATAAAAGTATTCCGAGAGAGAGAGGGAGACAGAGAGAAGGGAAAGAGGAAGGGAAGGAACAGAGATAAGGAAGAAAGACAGAAACCCAAGACACAGAAAAAAAAGAGGGAACTCAAAGTCAAAGTGAGGAGTGGAAGTAATCCATGGTGGTAGCAGAAATAGATATTTGTCTGTCAGGTTTGATTTTTTAATAACTGCCAGGAGAAGTTAAGTGTGTACCTGTGGGTAGTATCTGAGACAGTTTCATAGATTCTTCCAGAAGACATAAGATTCCTGGGTCAGGAACTCCAGAGTGAGAGACCTGACACAGCAAGTAGCATGATATTAATGCTGGCATCGATTCTCCTTGCCTCCCAAGCGCCGTGGGTGAAATGTGGAGGCAGGCCAAGTGCATGCTGTGCACACAGTGTGTTTGAGTCACAGCTAAGGAACACTCACCATAAAAAGCCTGCAATTTTATAAGAGGCTGCTAGCATACTTGCCTATATTTTGCCCTGGAGGAAGGCATTATCTTTATTATCAATTCAGGAAACAATCTGTCCTTTTTCCAGGAGGGAGACACTATTTCTATCTTTCAAGGTTGTTTGTTATTAAAATAGAAAAGAAAAAATAAAAAAACAGAAAACATACTTGTGAGAAGATAGTTTTGAATAAGGGTAGCAATGTCTCTTTCCAGAAGACATATAGAAACACAATATGGAGAATTTTCTCCTCACAATATCTAGGAGCCACAAGAAACTAAATCTACTCATCTTGCTTGAGTTATTTTGTACCAGCAGACTCTTTCACTATGAAGTCAATATCAATACAGAAAATGGCAATTATAAAAATGTTGCCCAGTGACCCGGGAATGCAGCATAGAACAGATTTGTCCAATTTGACTGTTGGATGATAAAAGAGGCACCTGTGAGAAACCAAAACTCTAATTATATTAGACACAACTGAAGAGAAAATTAGGGGATCAGAAGATATAGTCTAGTAGAAAGTAGTAAAGAAGATTTAATGATTAAAAATACAGCAGGGAAGTTGTGATAGAATATAAATGTCTAATATAAATCTAAAAGAGAAAAAATAGAATCAATGGAAAATAGGCAATATTTAAAGAGGTAATGATTGAAATTTTCCTATAAAGATGGAAAGCTGCAAATTAAAAAAGATAAAATAAAAGCAAATCTTCAGCTTGATAACTTTATACTGAAAATATGGAATATTAAAGATAAAGAAAAAATCTTGAAGAGTGTGAGAGAGAAAATATAATAAATTCTTTAGAATCCAGGGATTGATATATTAATAGCTTCAAATTTCTGGGGGAAATAACTATCCACATTAAATTTTATATTCACCAAATGCCATGAAATCATAATAACAAAATACAACTATCTTCAAACAAAGAATAAGAATGTTACTTACTCATAAACGATCACTGAGAGGTATACTTCAGCCACAGGAAAATTAAAACCTGAACAAAGAATGGACTGTGCTAAGCAATGGTAAACAAATAATTGAATCAATAGATTATCTCGGTAAATCTAAATAAATGTTGACTATAATAAAACAAAAGAAAAAAACTAATTTTGTTGATTTTCAAAAGAATATTGAAATAAATGTCTCAACAAAAACCTGAGTGATACAACAGATCTTGGAATTTGCAGCTGAAATATTTTAAGTTCTTTTATTTATTGGGATGAAGGAAAGAAATAGTAACAATTTATTATTGTAGTATGTTAGCTCCAAACAGGAATTGGTTTGTTAGTATCCTGCAATAATTGTAGCATCTAAAAGAATGGCTGCCATGTATTTTGTTTGTCTTGTTTTTTAATCACTGTGGCTTCATTTTTTTCCCCTTTTAGGATAAACTTTTTAATTATAACATTTTTGATTTTTGGAACTATTGCAAAGATAGTACAAAGGGTTCCTGTATACTCCACACTCAGTTCTTTCATTATTAACATCTTACCTTAGTATAATACATTTGTCACAAGTAATGAATTAATATTGATACATTATTATTTAAGTCTATACTTGTATTTCCTCAATTTTTCCCTATTTTTTTTCTCTTCCAGTATCCCTTCTAGGATACCACATTAAATTTAGTAGTCATGTTTTCTTAGATGCCTCTCGGCTGTGACAACTTCTCACCATTTCCTTGTTTCTGATGCTCTTAACAGTTTTGAGAAGTACTGATCAGGTTCTCACACTTTAGTGTGCATTAAAATAACCTGGAAGAGATTCTAAAGTATGGATTCCTAGGCCTAACCCCCTAAATTTCTGTTTCAGTATCTGTGGAGGCAAACTATTAGGCTTTCTACTGAGTTCCCAGGTGGTGTTGATCCTACTCGTCTGGGAACCACACTTTGAAAACCACTGTTATAAAGATTCAAAACACACAACTTGAAAAATCATGCTCAAAAAATAAAATAAAATGAACTTGTAGTAAAAGTTCAGACATAGTTGTTCAGTACTTCTTCCAAGGTTTATGTATTTAAAAGTGACAGCTCAATATCTTCTGACTGCCAAAATGTAATGGACCAACCATATCACGCCACCCTCTTTGGATCAGTCTAAAAATGCCCTTTCTATCAGTTAAATCTATCCAAAACTGGAAAGAGATATGAGTTCCATATTCATGTAAAAACTAGAGAACCAATTAGAAGAAATAATTGAGAAATTTTATACGCCGGACTGGTGGCTAACCTGAACTATATTTCCGAGATTTGAAGCCTTACAAAATCTAAGAATGCAAAAAAGATAAAACTAATAGAGATAGTTTATGGAAAGGAATAGGATTCTCATTGGACTTTGAGTCCAGGAAGAGGAATTAATTAACAATACTAGATCCAGAGATGCTGGAGTTGAAAAAAATAGTGATAATAAATTGATCAAATCAAGAAGAGCTTCTAAACCAAGGGAGAAGGCTGGAGGTTAAAATGACATTTGTAGTTTTGAAATTCAATTAGCAAGTACAAAACTAAGAAATATGACTAATGAAAAGACACAATGACCTGCAAAGCTAGCATAATGCAAACTTCTGTGATACTGATTATAAAATGACTGCAGAAGTTAAAATATTTGATGAGTATAATAATTAGAGATGGCAAAACTGGAGTTTATTGCACTGATACATGACCTAATATCAATATATTCAGTAAGGTTTGTTGCGACATTTAGGCCTTGTGAGACCAAAACTCCTTTGTTCACTGTGCCATACTGTCTTAATGAATAGTTGTGTCTACTTCTCAAGTGATAGAAATTTTTGTGCAAAGCAGGACCTGTTGTTAGTAAAGTAAGCTATGATTAATAATAATGCTGAGGAAACAGTGAGTGGCTTTTAGCCTAGGACTGTGTTTCCCTGTTCCAATGGGACAATCCAGATTATGAGATAGTTGCTGATAAAGACAAAGCTACATTGGCCAAATCACTCTATTTTGATACTCATCCTCTAAGCTATTCAAATGTACCTGGACTTAACATAAGCTAACTTTTATTTTTAACATTTACATATATTTGTTATTTTGCACTCTAAAAACTGCATGTTTTTTCTATCTTCATATGCCTGACACTTACCCACTTTTTTCCCTTTATTTATTTTTTTTTTTTGTCATTTGGCACAGTTGATTTGAAAGCATTCTCCTTCACTGCCTGCCAGCTGGAACTGTCCTTCAATGTCTAACCCTTCAGATCCCTACTTCTTTATGAAACACATTGTGGAGTATAATTACACTGGGTGATGTTCTGCTGTATGTTGTCTAACATTTTACTTTGTGCCTGAGAGAGCTATTTATTCTAGCAGGCACAGAATCTTTGGGAAATGGTAGCTCCCAATGAGGGTCAGTAGGCAGCATGAAGAACAGATGACAGCCTGCAATACCTCCTTCGCATTTCTGTAAAGAGATTTGACATTTACAAAGTACTGCATGTTGCCTTTCCCCACAAATCTCTGAAGACTTCATAAAAATAAAAGGCTTAATGATGATTCCTTCACATTTGATATGCTTTTAAAAGTGCAAGATAAGTGCTCTTGATTAAACTGAAGGAGGCCCTACCATTGCAGGGCCGTCTGCAAGAATATCTGAACACAGGAATAATACATGTCAGACAATCCTTTCTTAGAATCTGCAGTGCCGATGCTGGAGCTGAGAACTGCTGTCCAGGGCGAGTCTTTCTGCACTGAAGAATGAACATATCTTTTTCTACAGTACTCGTAAATTTAGGTCTGGTAGAATCAGGTAGCATTGAAACTACTTAAGAGTTAATTATTCTTCCACATTTTCAAATTTGAAAGCAAACTGAATTCTATCCTTAAATAAGAGAGAGAAAATCCCTTTAATGATAGAAAATACCTTAAAATAAAGATTCAAACAAGTCCCAAAAGTTAATTCACCCTTGAATCTTTTAAATTGAATATAAAAATCTGTATGCATTAATAAGAGATGACATGACTTTATTAATACTGCTTATTTTTAATTTTCTGGTCTAAATACAGATTAATAGAAAAGAATTTTTCTGTAATATTTCCTTCACGCAGAATTGAGGAAAGTGCTCCAATTAACTAAATCTTTTTTATAGCAAATAATTTAAGTGGGGAAAAAGTTAATCAACAACAAGTAAAATGAGCTTTAGTGATATTTTAAAATAAAACTCAAGGACAGCTGTGATGTGAATCAAGTCCTACTTCTTCCTCAGGGTCATACAGAGAGCAAGCAAAAGTTGCTAAATAAGTAACGTTGGATTTCATAGGACAGGGACGAAATGACTACAAGTACATGGGTGGGAAAAACAGCCATTTCAAAGGGATGTTTATCCAGGGTAGATAATGCTACAAAGAGTTTAAGGGAAAGAAAGGTGGCTCCTTTACCCTGCTTCCATTCTCCCACTCCCTGCCCCAGCCAGTTTCTGTCTAAACAACTGTCACTACAGTTAGGGGACAGGAAAAATGAAAAAATGTGAGCAATCTTTTCTGAAAAATCTTTCTTGGTAAGAAAAAAAAACCCTCACAAGTCACATTTTCTATTTAAATTGTTTCATTCTTCAGAAGGTCATGAAATAACTGAACTTTAATAGATTATTATGAAATATATCCTACATATAA
>NW_012133858.1:54976-67866 GCF_000956105.1 Propithecus coquereli
TGAAATGAAAAAAAATCTTACAAATAAAATTATCAAGTGTGCACATGAGAAAATCATGAAATATTTATAGCATTACATATATATGCACACACATATACAAAATTATAGCCATTACTATAAACTAAACTCACAGACTAGATGGTTTCACCAGTGAATTCTTTCAAACATTTAAAAAGAAACAATGGTCACAAACTTTTTTAGAGAATGAAAAAAGAGGACAAAATTCCCAACTCAGTTTTTAAGGCCAACATTATCTTAATGTCTCCCTTATGGCAGATTCCCTAAAAACAGAGCCTGAGATGAGCACTCTTGTTTAATGGACTTTTCTAGAGCATAACCTCAAGAAAAAGGAGTGAAAAAATTAAGGTAGAGTAGGAGAAAAGGCTATGTAAGACTGTGATCTCTGTTAAAACTTGCTTCAATTTGATCCCAGAGAGAAGTTCTGGCACAGAAATGACACCATAGAATTCATCTCTCTTTGAGGCAAGTGGGGCTGGCTGGCCTGTTGGACTTAAGTCACTCAGCTGTTGGCCAACATCTGCCCCAATACAAGTGGGATAGGTATTTTCCACCAGGCAAGGTGACTTATATTTAGCTAACAGCAATTCTCTGGAAGCTCTAAATTGTTACTAGTCAACCATAGCAGATTAGGAATGGTTACAGCCAGTAAAGGGAATTGGGGGTGGAGGGAGGGCGTGCACCAGCCCATCCACTGTGTTCTATCCTTTACACTGTTCAGATTCACGTGTATTTCACATTAGGTTCACTTTATAGGGTCAGAAGTTCTTCAGGATTATAGTCAGTCACAATTTCTGGATAGTTTACAAGAGAAGAATTAGGACAAATTACAATTCCACCGCCATAGTTCGCTCTGATGCCATAAATTATATCTTCTTGTACCATTCATTCTATATTTCCTTGCACTTTGGCTACCACCTCTGCTTATCTAGATAGCTTGATTGGTGGATTGACTTAGACCATAAGTCCCCAGGGGACATTTGGCGATCTCTGATGTTTTCAGTTGTCAAAACTGGGGGAGGTGCTCTTGCCATCTAGGGGGTGGAGCCAGAGACGCTGCTAAATGTCCCAGAATTCAAAGAACAGCTCACCTCATTAAAGAATTATCCAGCTCAAAATGTCAATAGTGCTGAGGTTGAGAAACTCTGGATTAGAATATTTAGTAAAAATTCTTCTAGGTTTGTGGGGTTTCAAGTTTTGCCTTCTGTGTGCTATGCCAGTGACTTGGCTTTTTGGAGACAGGCAACTTTGGAAGTATTCCACCCAGACCATCCTCCACAAGTGCCCCATTGCTTCAGGTGCAATCTCACTGGAACTGGGTGCAGTGGCTTGCCTCTGTCATCCCAGCTACTTGGGAGCCCGAGGTGAGAGGATCGCTTGGGCCCAGGAATTTGAGGCTGCAGTGGGCTATGATCATGTCACGGCAGTTCACCTCCAGCCTGGGTGACAGAGTGAGATCCCATCTCTTAAAAATAAAATCTCACTGGAGAGTGAATCAGCAGAATTAGTCTGAAAAAAATTTCTTGTTTACTAACTAGTTCTACGACTTTAGGCAAGTCCCTTGAAGCCTGGGCTTAGATTTTTTTCATTTATAAGAAGAGAATTATTTGATCTTCACATTCCCCTTTCAGTTCTGAGTTCTTTGTGGCTAAATCTTGGGCGAGGGATATTAACACTGAAAAATCAGAATCAGTTATTTGCCTCTTAGCCCGAATTTGTCAGCTCCATTTATAAAAGTTGCACAGGAGAGCAAGTAATAATGGGAGTTTGGTGGGAGGGGAAGGCATAACCCTGATAAGCTGAAAGTCAGCCGGACAGGAAAATTATAGAGAGAGGTGAAAACAATGAACAAAATTCTAGAAGTCAAACCACAGTTAATCCACGACTTGATCTGATAACCACTATGACCACAACAGCGAACATTTACACAGGGCTTTATCAACATTAGAAACCTAATGCGGTAAGAAGGGCTGTCTCAATTATCCCCACATTACAAATGAAAACCCTAAAGCTAAAGAAGAAAAGTTTGTATGTAATATGTGTTGAGTACAAGGCAGAGGCTTAAACCCGTATCTTCTGATGCTGAATCCTTCAGACTGACAAGAATAAGCTCGGCCTGAGATTTGGCGACCTTAGTTTGAGTGTAGTTCTGAAATTTTCCAGCTATTTAAGAGCTTGTTTCTTCATAACAAAATTACTGATTCCAATGCTGGGGAAGGTTTTTCCATCTTCTCTGTACTCATTAATTACATCCCTCTGAGCTTGAAAGGGGTGATTCACTTTTAGCATTTCTAAAAAATAAATAAATAAAGCCTTGCCAAAACACAAACATTAGTTCTGCCACATTATTCTTCAGGTCCATAGGCCATGTCTTAAAACCTAAGGGAATAATGCTTATAAATTAATTCTGGCTGTGAAAGGTTTTGAAAGAATTATGTTCTCATAAAAGCCTTAGAAAGCATGAGTTTTTTCTCAATATATTTGTATGACCCTTACTGTGTGCTAATTATCAGTTATTTTTAAAGTTGTTTTATACTGGGTTTCACCACACAGCAGCTTAAAGAAAGATTCTTGGAAAATATCCTGGATTTCTGTCTACAAAGCCTTGTTAAACTCTATCACATATTTGGTGATGTTATAAATATTATGGTTTTATGTTCACCCAGACTAATGAAGAGATTTGGGAACACAATAGTTCTAGGGTCAAATTTTTGTCTTGGTTCATTGGAGATATTATATATGATAATCTAGTGTCTGGGCTGTAGAGTCAAATAAATTCATGCTCAAATTCTGTATCAGACACATCTTGTATCCCACTTCATAGCTCTATGACCTCATCAAAGATTCCAGTCACAGCTGCGACCAACTTTTCCAGGTGGGCCTTTGCTCACTTTGCACATTGAGCATGTCCTCCAAGATGTGACACACATCTTTGCTTACCGTCCCATGAATTCTCCAATGCCAAATCATGGGCCTACAGTGGGAGCTTTTATAGCACAACTCCTATACAATTGCACAGTAAGGGACACTTACCTCTGTGTTAATACTCAACGAATCTGGGATGGGAGCAAATGGATGAATAATCTCTGTCCAGCCTTAGAATCACAATTCTAGGAGGCATTTTATATGTCTTCAGAAGATCCAAGCAGGACAGAATTCCAGTTTTCCATGGTAGTGAACAACTCAATAATGCTGTCTCATATTGTCTTTTTGTCCTCTATAAAATTCTGCCTAGTTATTCTGATCTATTTCCTGAGATTACCTCCCAAGTAAACTACCTGCTCATACTCATAAGTTTTTGTTTTGGTCTTTGTTCTTTTTCTTGGTGGTGGTGGGTGGAGGAGATTGGGGAAATGGGTAGAACCCAGGTTAAGACATTTGATACCAGAAGTATCCCTATAACTTAAACCTCAGTGAAACCCTGGACCTGAGTAACTCACCAATTGCTGGTGACAAGTGGGGTGATGATAACACCAGGCATACTATAACACCACAGTTAATACTGTCACCTCTGATGGGCTGGAATGACACACAGGTAGAAAGTGAACCTGGGGTGATGTGAGCTATCAAACTGAATAGGTGGGGATGGGAATCATAAAGCAAACTGTTAGCTGCATTGGAAACATTGAAAAAAGAAAACAGTAGGCTCTGGTAGACGACTTCAACTCAGAGTGAGCTATGAAAGTCATAAAGGCCTCCACAGAAGGGTTTAAAGAAACCTCCTTTCTTGCAGCCACAGGATGGCCTATGCTGCAGATTAGATCCAGGACCTGTGTTTTGTCACTTTATAGTGACAGAACTTCAAAGGAGATTAATGTGAAGATTCAACATTACTCCTACAAGAAAGAAGTCCTGATAGAGGAAGAATACAAACCTGTTAATTGATAAAGGAATATTTGGACAGACAAGGCTAAGAAGGTTGAACTTCCAAATTTTCTTAAATCCTCTAGGCTAGCAGAAGTAAAGCCCTCTCTCTTTAGAGAGCACAGCAGCCTCTCCTTGCCTAAAGACCATTCAAAAAGCTCATTTGAGACAAGTACCTTGTAAGTTCTAGTTTGTGCTTGTGTTCAAGATTCAGCACATCTCTTCTCATTCCCACAAATCAATAACTAGAATCAGCCCATGCAAGGAAGCACAGTGCCAACTCTGGAAGGAAATAGCTTATTCTCTAAAAGTGGTAGGTTTGGGCTAATATATTCGATGAATCGTAAGAGTATTGTATTGAGAGCCAGAATATAAGGCTGCAGGAGAAGAAGTAATTCACATGGGAGGACTCCCTATGACATAGGGTTTAATTTTATAGCTTGGATATCTAGACCTAATTCTGATATACTACTGAGATGGATCCTTAAACCTTTAACATTTTGATGGTCTACAGTAATTGACATCAGATGTGGGAGTTGCTTTGGAAATTTTAATCAACTATATTGAAGTATAATTTACATACAATAAAATGCACACACTTTAAGTGTATAGTTCCACAAATTTTGATAAATGCAAACACCCATTTCCACCCTAATCAAGGCACAAAATATGTCCATCATGAACAACTATAGGCCAACAGATTAGAAAATCCAATTTAAAAATGGGCAAAAGACCTGAATAGACATTTCTCAAAAGAATACATGCAAATGGCCAGCATGACATTTGCTCAACAAAATGCTCAAAATTACTAGTCATCAGGAAAATATGTATTACAACCACAATGAGATATAATCTCATCCCAATTAGAATAGTTATGATCAAAAAGACAAACAAATAACAAATACTGAGGAGGATGTGGAGAAAGGGGAATGCTAGCACACTGTTGGTGAGAATGCAAATTAGTATGGAAAATAGTATGGTGGTTCCTCCAAAAATTAAAAATAGAACTCCCATATTACACATCAATTTCACTACCGGGTATATATCCAAAGGAAATGCAAGCAGTGTGTCAAACAGATATCTGCACTCCCATGTTTATTGCAGCACTATTTACAATAGCCAAGAGATGGAATCAACCTAAGTGCTTACTAATGAATGAATGGATAAAGAAAATGTGGTATATATACACAATGGTGAAATAAGTGAAATAAAAAAAATAGTAAAGTAAGCCAGGCACAGAAAGACAAATAATGCACAATTTCACTCATGTGTAAAATCTAAAACAGCTGATCTCATAGAAGTAGAAAATAGAACAGTGGTTTCCAGAGGCTGGGGAGAAAGGAGGGAAGAGGGGATGGAAAAAGATTGTTCAACATTGACAATGTTACAATCAGGAAAAATAAATTCTAGATCTCTGTTACATAGTAGGGTGACTATAGCTGAGAACAATGCATTATGTATTTCAAGACAACTAGAAAACAGGATCATGAACGTTATCACCATAAAGAAATGATGAAGGTTTGAGGTGGTGGATATGCTATATGCCCTGATTTGATCATTATACAATGTATACACAAATAGAAACATCATACTCTACCGCATAAACACATACAATTATGTTTCAATTATAAACAAAATAATAAATATTAACAAAAAAGAAAAGAAAATGAAAAAATATTTCTATCACCACAAAAATTTCCAATGTAGTCAATTGTCTTCATTCTCCACCTCAAGCAATTGCTGATCTGATATCTATAGTTCAGTATTTCCTGTTCTAGAACGTCACATAAATGAAATCACACAGTATGTGCTCTCGTGTGTCTGGTTTCCTTTTTTTTTTTTTTTTTTGCTCAACATAATAAGCTCAATCGGGAATGAAAAAGGAGAAATTACAACTGATACCACGGAAATGCAAAATATCATCTCTGAATACTATAAAAATCTATGTGCATGTAAACTTGAGAATGTGGAGGAAATGGAAAAATTCTTAGAAACACACAGTCTCCCTAGGCTCAATCAGGAAGAAACAGAATTCCTTAACTGACCAATATCAAGTAATGACATTGAAGCAGCAATAAAAAAACTTCCAACAAAAAAAAAAATCCCAGACCAGATGGTTTCACACCCAAATTTTACCAGACTTACAAAGAAGAACTGATACCTATCCTGCCGAAATTATTCCACTCCATAACATCAGGAAGGAAGCAATGCTTCCCGATATGTTTTACGAAACCAACATCACCTTGATACCAAAACCAGGAAAGGACTCTATAAAAAAAGAAAGCTACAGACCAATATCCCTTATGAATATAAATGCAAAACTTCTCAATAAAATCCTGGCAAACTACCCTCCCCATAATTTCCTGAAATAAAAAAAAAATTTAAAAAAATCCTGGCAAACTGAATTCAGCTGCTCATCAAAAAAATGTTTTTTAGTTGAAAACATGTTATTGCATGTAACAGTTGTTTATGCCTTTGTATCACAGACTATTATCTCATTGTTTGAATATACCAGAGTTTGTTTAGACATTCATCCGATGATGAGCATTTGGGTTGTTTTCAGTTCTGAGCTAATATGAACAAGCTGCTAAAAACATTCCTGTTAAGTCTTTATGTGCGTGTATGACTTTTTTTAATTTCAAAATATTACAGGGGTACAAATATTTTTGGCTACATGGATCGCTTTTGTTACACTTGAGTCAGGATTATAAGTTTGCCTATCACCCAAATGGTGTTCATTGTACCTGTTAGGTAGATTTTCTCCCACTCTCTCCTCCCCTTCCTTCCCTGCTTGATTTCTGCTGAGTTTGCTTCCCACCGTGTACATGTGTGCTCATTGGTTAGTTTCAGTTTAATAGCAAGCACATGAGGTGTTTGTTTTTCCATTCTTTAGATACTTCATTTAGGATAATGGTCTCCCATTCCATCCAAATTTTTGCAAAAGGCCTTAATTCATCCTTCTTCATGGCTGTGTAGTATTCCATAACACACATATACCACATTTTGTTAATCTACTCATGAATTGACTGGCACTGGGTTGATCCCACATCTTTGCAATTGTGAATTGTGCTGTAATACACCTGAAAGAAAAGAAGTCATTTAATCAAAAAGATACCTGCATGCAAATGTTTATTGGATGTATAATTTCACTTCTCTTTGGTAAAATACTTATAAGTGGAATTGCTGGGATGTATAGGAATGAGTGTATGGTTATCTTTTAGGAAACTCTCAGTTTTCCAAAGCGAGTCTATTGTTTTACAGTTCCACCAACAACGTATGAAAGTTCTGATTGCTCCACATCCTCAACAACACTTGATGTGATTAATATTTTCAATTTTAACTATTCTAATGTGTCTGAATTGGTATCTTAGTGTGTTTTTAATGTGTTTTTCTCTAATAATGCTCTGGAAAGTTAAGCATCTTTCATGTGCTTATTGATCATTTGTATATTTTAATTTGTGAATGTCTGATCAAATCTTTTACCCGTACTTAAAGTTGTGCTGTTTATCTTCCTATCATTAAATTGTAAGAGTAATTAGCCATTGGTAAGATGAATTTAAGGAAGTTATTACTCTAAAGTTTAATTTTTATTCCTAAAGCATCCGTTCTGATGTCTCACCTGGATGCCAAGTTTGTAAAGGAGACATAATTAAGATCTCTCCACTGTGGCGGAGCTAAATTTCCAGCATCCCCCAGCACACTGATCTTTATCTACACTAGCTCTGTTCTCTAAACCCTGTAGGTGCTGTTCTCTTGTAAACTGCCAGTAGTTTTGTCCTTCTGCAATGTGGAAAATTACCTTCATGCAATGGCAGCTTCTAAACACACACTGGATATGCTATCCCACCTAAAGGCCATAGGAAAAAAAAGGCTTATAGAACAGAATAATTTTAAATGGTTTACAAAATTATTTAGAATAACACAGCAAGAGGCAAGAGAAAATAAATGGGATAAGTTAACATTCTTAAGATAGGTTACAAGGGGATAGAAGGACCATCCTACTTGAGTGCTGGGTTATGTAACATTCATTTGTTCTCTTTCTTTCTCTCCCTCCTACATCAACCTTCCTGCTGATGGTGTGGTTGAGGGCCAGTTGAGGTTAGAGACAGGCAGTTAGAGACAGATGGTATCCTGGACCAATGACTCGTGCTTGCTCTGTCGAAAAGATGCAGGGAAAAATACACCCGGCCATAGCAGGGACTTGTTATCTGCCTGTTGCACAGCCATTAATTTTTTTTTTTTTTTTTTTTTTGCATTTCTTCCATAGGGCATGTAAGAGGCTGTTAAAGGCATATTCATGACTTGCTCTTTCTATTCCTTTTTATCTCTAAATAACACTCACGTTGCTTCCATTATCTTAGCTACTTATTCTATCTTTGGCACGACTTACAGATTACTAACTTTTTTATAATTTATCTTTAACATATGTCATAAATTTTGCCTATGCCTCACTACTTGTTTACTCATTATCTATATTTAACACATTCTAAATGTTTTACCTATGTCTTATAAGTTCCCAGCTTATGCACTATCTATGCTGAACACTTCATATAGGTTTGAGCAGCCCATTAATTTTCCTCTTCTCTGTGGCATATTGAATATTTTTAAATACACTCACATTGTATCTGTGTATGTGCAGGTCAATCCTTAGCAAAGGACTCACCAAGTTTCTAGATCAAAGCCAGAGCCCACTGACTAAAAGGGAGATTTGGTTTCCTTGAGGAAGGAACCTGGAATGCCACTAATATATATATATATATATATATGTTAAATATTCACCTAATTCTTCTTCCAAAAGTATCTACGGGCACTTACTTGAGTAACTGTGTACTGGGGAAAGGAGTTATACACCAACCATTGTGAGGGCTGCTGGAAACAGGGTCTAAGCTAATACTAATACAAGTGTACCAAAATGCCAATTAGAGGGTTAATAGAGGAAAAGTGATTAATAAAGAGGTATGTCAATGGTTATCTACTGGTCTTATCCACATACCACATCACATGAAAATAGTAGAATTAATAGAATAATGGAATGGCCTATTAAAGGCTCAGCTAAGGCAGTATCTCAGATTCAACTCCTTGCAAATTTGAGGAACTGTGCCCCCTCAGAGGCAGTATATAAACTAAACCAGTAGCCATTATATGGTCATTTATCCACCTCTATCTAGAGTACTTAGTTCTGTTTACTAAAGAAAGATCAGCACTTAATCACCATCATTTCTAATGATCGTCTAGAGGAATTTACATTCTCATTCCTGAAACACTAAGATATGATGGATTAAATTCCATTAAACTAACATTTTAAGTACCAGCTGGTATTAGGGACCAGAAGCTAAGAAAGAAGTTATTATAATTATGAGAAATTGACCCTAATTATCGTGGGGAGCAAGTATTGCTCCTCTATCATAGAAGCATATAGGAGTATGTCTGGAAGTAGAGAATTTCACTAGTACGCTTCTTGATGCTTTCACGTCTGGTGATGATGGTGAACGTGCAATTGCAGCAAACTCAGCTCAGTAAGTCTCAGACAGCTCAGGGGACAAGGTGTGGGCTGCCCTACCAGGGAAGTGGCTTAGAATAGCTGAAGTGATGGCTGAGAATAGGGAAATCTAGAAATGGTGGTAGAAGAAAAGATGAATACTAATTATGGACCAGTTGTAGATAGCTTGTTCCACTAACCATTGAATATAAAATCTTTTATAAATTGCAATTATCTCCTACCTTGAAGAAGTAATGGTTTAGGTCTTAATGTAAGAAACAGTTTTAGTAATAAAAATATGAAGTATATTAAATATGTCTTATGTCTGGTCTCATGTCCTTTTAGCCTCATCTTCAATTCCAAATCTAGCTTGATAAAAAAAAATTTCTGTGTGTGCTTTGACTTGCTCCTCATATTTTCCTTTCTGACCTAAGGCTTCTCTAATGCTAAAGCATGGGAACCTGTTTGGAACTCACTAGCATGAAATATATGCAGTCCAAAAGGGGTGTGTATGTGTGTGTGTATGTGTGTGTGTGTGTGTGTGTGTGTGTGTGTGTGTGTATGTCTGTAGCAGGATTAAAGCCCCCTGGGTAATATTAATATTAAATGAAGAGAGATGGGAACCAATGGGCAAACGATTGCCTCTGTCAATTCTTTGGTGAGCAATTATGAGAATTGCTTGGCTGTGTTTCTTCTCTTAGAAAATCTTGATGGGATCAAGCCCTACCATGGCAGTGACCATCTGGATAGCAGTCTCTTAAATTGACTTTTTCTCCTTTCCAGTTTTATTTTCCCAGTCCCTCATTCTTGATCCCTGCAATCATCACCCTGAAGTCTGCTTTACCTAGAGGAGAAAATTAGACAAATTTTCTAAAACAAATCCCATCCCTGTAACCTTCTCTCTGTTTTACTTGTATTACCCATATAATGGCAATATGATAGTTATGAGGATTAAGTGACAAAGTGTAGTGGTATATAATACAAAGTAAATATTAGCTGTTGTTACTACTGTTGTTATTATTATTATTAAGCTTTCCTTGGAACATAAAATCAGGGTCTTGTAGCTCATTTATGGAAAATTCAGTAGTACTGAAATAAGAACAGTCTGATTTGAAAATAACATCAAGACATCCCCACTGCTTTTTTTCTTTAATATGTAAAGCCTCAAGAAATTCTGGGATCATTAATGGATTCCCACTGTCTACATGCACTTTAATTTAAGAGATCTGTATGAAGTTGAAATTTCCAGTGGTTTTAACTCTTAAAAGCACATATAATGAGTAGTATAAACCTTATGCTCTATTCTCTATTCAGATTGCTCAAAATGAAAATCTCAGCATAGGTTTAGCTTTCAGAAAATTCATATACATTACACTTACAAATATGCATGTATAAGACATATGTACAAGCATATGTTATATGTGTACCTTCTACTTGTAGCTTCAATTTGAAAAATGTAAGTAGAATTATAAAATTAAAAACATTTAATTTTATTTCGAAGTACAAAAATTCTAAGAAATTCTGGTTTTGAATCTCCAGTGTGCCACTTTTTATAAAATCTTAGACAGATTACTTAATTTCTCTGAATGGGTATGTTATTCATTTGTTAAAAATGGGTATTTGGCTGGGCACGGTGGCTCACGCCTGTAATCCTAGCAATCTGGGAGGCCGAGGCGGGCGGATTGTTTGAGCTCAGGAGTTCGAGACCAGCCTGAGCAAGAGTGAGACCCCCATCTCTACTAAAAATAGAAGTTAGCCAGACAACTAAAAATATACAGAAAAAATTAGCCGGGCATGGTGGCACATGCTTGTAGTCCCAGCTACTTGGGAGGCTGAGGCAGAAGGATCGCTTGAGCCCAGGAGTTTGAGGTTGCTGTGAGCTAGGCTGATGCTATGGCATTCTAGTCCGGGCAACAAAGTGAGACTCTGTCTCAAAAAAAAAAAAAAAAATGGATATAATAATAACATTACCTCCATAGAGCTGTTGTTAGGATTAAAGGAGATGTATATGAAAGCATTTTTAACTGAAATTAATTTACAAATATAAAGCATTAAAATTATAATTTTACTTGCACATACACTGAAAAATATCTCTTCTCTTTGGATGTATATACCAATGAACTAAATTGCAAAATGGAAGAAGAGACTCCTTTTTGTTCCTCTCTCAAATCCTCTGGTGATTTTGAGCTCATGCCTGATGGTCATATAGAATAGAAAGTGCAGCCATGTGGACTAGGTGCAAGGGCTAGTCTTCCATTCGGCCAGAAGTACCATTACAAGATATCAAGAGCTAGCTCGGTTTCAGTATCTAATGTATGCTAATCATCCTGAATCCTGCACATGGCTCCTAAAGGACAGTTACAAGGTGCTCTTCCTCACCACCTTCATACTTCCTCTGTGGACTTAGAGGCTTTCAGATTCATGTTCATTCTGAATCAGTATGCATTCACTCATCAAGAATATTCAAGAGTGTGATACTCTTTCCAGACAAGAAAGGGGATCAGAGGCAACTTTAAGTAAAAGTCATCATTGGAGCTGAGGTGTACAGCATTTCAGAAGATAAAAATGAGATAAAAACATTCTGGGTAGTGAGAAGTGTAAGACTGAAAACACAGAGGCAAGTGATAATGTGCAAGAAGATTTATTTAAGTGTAGGTACATTGGGTGTGTTTTTTTTTTTTTTTTTGACATCGGTCTGGGCAGTGATTTTTTATTTTTTTATTTTTTGAATTTATGGCCAACTAATTTTTTTTTCAGCATATTATGGGGGTACAGATGTTTAGGTTACATATGTTGCCCTTGCTCCTCTCCTCACCCAAGTCAGAACTTCAAGCGTGTTCATCCCCCAAATGGTGCGCATCGCACTAATTATGTATGTATATACCCACCCCCTCCTCCCTCCTCCCACCTACCCAACACCCAGTAAATGCTATTCTTATATGTGCACTTAGGTGTTGATCAGCAAAACCAATTTTCTGGTGAGTATGTGTGGTGCTTATTTTTCCATTCTTGGGATACTTCACTTAGTAGAATGGGTTCCAGCTCTATCCAGGAGAATACAAGAGGTGCTATATCACCATTGTTTCTTATAGCTGAATAGTACTCCATGGTATACATATACCACAGTTTATTAATCCACTCATGTATTGATGGGTACCTGGGTTGTTTCCACATCTTTGCAATTGTGAATTGTGCTGCTATGAACATTCGATTGCAAGTGTCTTTCTTATACAGTATCATTTGGTCTTTTGGGTAGATGCCCAGTAATGGGATTGCTGGATCAAATGGTAGTACTACTTGTATCTCTTTAAGGTATCTCAATATTGCTTTCCACAGAGGTTGCACTAATTTTCAGTCCCACCAGCAGTGTATGAGTGTTTCTATCTCTCCACATCCACGCCAACATTTATCGTTTTGGAACTTTTTGATAAAGGCCATTCTCACTGGAGATAAGTGAAATCTCATTGTGGTTTTAATTTGCATTTCCCTGATGATTAGAGATGTTGAGCATTTTTTCATATGTTTCTTG
>NW_012133858.1:68641-79714 GCF_000956105.1 Propithecus coquereli
GAAAGAAATTAGATCCTTATTTTATACCAATATAAAAATTAACTAAAAATGAAATAAAGACCTAAATGTAATACCTGAAAATATAAAAAGAAAAAGACATAGGGGAAAGATTTATGGCACTGGTCTTGGTAATGATTTCATGAATATTTCACCAAAAGCACAGGCACCAAGAGCAAAAATAACCAAATGGGACTACACTAAAGATATAAACCTTTGCAAAGCAAAGGAAACACACTCAACAGCATGAAAAGACAACTTACTAAATGGGCAAAAATATTTGCAATTCATATATCTGATAAGTTAATAGCTAGACTATATAAAGAACTCCCACAACTCAACAAAAAATAAACAATCCAATTAAAAATGTGGAAAGGATTTGAATAGATACTTCTTCAAAGAATATATATGAATGACAAACACATGAAAAGATGTTCAACATCACTAATCATCAGGGAAACACAAATCAAAACCACAAAGAGTTTTGCCTTGCACCTGTTAAGATAGCCAGTATCAAAAACACAGAAAATAATAAATGTCTGTGAGGATGCAAAGAAATTGGAATCCTTGTGCACTGTTGGTTGGAATGTAAAATGGTGCAGCTGCTAAGGAAAACAGCATGGAATTCCTTAAAAAGTTAAAAACAGAACTACCATATGATCCAGCAATCCAACTTCTGAGTGTATGTCCAAAAGAATTGAAAGTATAGTCTTGAAGAGATATTTGTACACTCACATTCGTAACAGCATTATTCACAAAAGCGAAGAAGTGGAAGCAACTCAATTGTCCATCTGCGAACGAATGGACAAAGAAAATGTTATATGTACATGTAATGCAATATTATTCAGCCTTTAAAAAGGAGATCTGTCACATGCTACAACATGGATCAACCTTGATGACATTATGCTAATTGAAATAAGCCAGTTACCTAATAACAAATACTGTATAATTCTACTTACATGAAGTCTCTAAAGTAGTCAAATTGATGAAAACAGAATGTAGAATAGTAGTTTTCAGGGGCTGAGGGAAGGGGAAGGTGGGGAGTTGCTGGTCATTGAATACGGGGTTTCATTCATGAAGGATAGGGACAGTTCTGGGGATCTGCTACACAGCAATGAGCATGTGGTTGACAATATTGTCCTGGACACTTGGGAATTGTTAGGAAGATAAATTTTATGTTATGGTTGTTTTTGCCATAATAAAACAGTAGGTTGAGATAAGGCAATAAAGGTCAAATGTAAGGAGCATTTCCTATGCAATAAAAGCCACTTGGGCCTTAAATTGGGTTGACATGGAATAATTAGAACTGAATTCTAGGCATTAGAAGCCTGAATCGAGCAGTGTCATTGAGACGGGCAAAGGAGGAAAGTCATTTGAGACATTATTAAGGAAAGAGTAAACTTAGTTTCCATGAGGATTAGAAAGAGAGATTATTTTTTAAAAAATGACGGAGGAGTTAAGCCTTGGTAGCTGGAGAAGGGTGGATCATATAACATATATGTGTTAAGCGCACAAAGTATATTAATCTTACATGAAATTTTACATTCATATGCATATGTGAAGTCATAACTCAGACGAATATAGAATATTCCCAGTACACCATAAGTTTTCTTCATGCCTGTTTCCATGTAACAATCATCTCACCTGGTAAACATTTAGTTAGGCTCATTTTTAATTTTCCTTTATTAAACAAATATTTACTGAACAAATAGGAGGAAAATGTGGGAATAGACACAGAAAGAATAGACATAGTTGCTTTCTTGTCCCCAGGGATTTTTTTGTTCATGACCTAGTGTAGTGATTCTTCCTTTATTACACATAAAATTCACCTGAGAGTATTGCCTCCTCCTAAATCCTAATTCAGCTCTTTTAAGATGGGACCCTGAAATATTTATTAATACTTTAACAAATCTCCTGGTTTTCTTGGAGGCAGATGGTCTCAGGACCGTACTTGAGAATCACAGTTCTATTGAGGCCTTGCAGTCCATGCTAAGAAATCTGGACATAATCCTGTGGCTTTTGGGACTTACCAGCACATTAGCAAAGGAATGACAAAGTTATGATTTGTGTATTTGGAGGTGACTCCTATAGCAAAGTGGAGAGAGAATGAATTGGAGGGAGGAAGGCTGGCTGCAAAGAGGTCAATTGCATGAAGATTATTGCAATGGTCAGTATGAAGCGAGAAAAAGTCTGAAGAGAGGGAGGTAGATTGGAAAGCATTTAAAACATATACTCAAAAGCCCTGTGACCATTTGGATGTGTGCATGGGTGAGGGGGAATGGACATGGAAGATAGAAAAGGTAACTAGTTGTCTTTAATCATGTAGATAAAAAGGCTCACTCAGATCTTGATGTCATCTGATCTCATGACTATTACCTACACTGCAGTGCTGAACAGGTAGCACTTGCCCATTTGTCCTGAGTCATAGGAGGTAAATTCTCAGTGCCAAAAACTTATTGATATTTATAGTTGTGCATAGGACAGTGTCAAAACAATAGACTGTTGAGCCTCCACGTAATGGGGTTATGTCAGACTCTCAAAGATCTGGCCCTGGTGGCTTTCAGGAATTCAGTTCCAAGAATGCCCCTCCCGCCGGGGATTAATCGGTGTTTTCTCAGCTAAGTACAAAATACTTTATATTTGGGGAAAACAAAACAAAGCAAAACAAAACAAAAGCCCTTGTGTTTGAGATTGGGCAACATGCCTGGGAGGGGTGTAGGATAAAGACCAATTGTCGCCAAGTATTCTTTCCAGCTTGTTTTGTCACAAAGTCTTTAGTGCTAGCAGCTGAGAGCTGATGCAGACGGGATGTGACAAGCTGAGGCTGTGTCTCAGCCCTTGATGTCCAAGCCATCATTTCTTAGGACAGCGATGACGGAATAGGAACCCTTAGATAGGAATTCCATGCCTCTTCAACCCCAAGTCCTCTTTTTTTAGATCCACGGTGAAGATGGCAAATGCGGGTTTGGTGGCAACAATATAGTTCACTGAAAGCTTATAGATTACTGAAAGCTTTCTGATAAGCCACCTAATTTGGGTCTCACAACATTAACAATCCTGAAAGTAGGAAAGTGAAAATATTTATCTTCTTTTTGCAGATGAGGGCACTGGGATTTAGGAAGTTAAAATGTCCTGCGCGAGGTCATGTATAAATATCCTGCCAGAACTAGAACCAAAGTACTGAAAATCAGAAGACTTGAGTTATTTCTACAAAACCAGTCTCCCAAGCACCAAGGTCAATCTACTAGCCTATAAACCATCCACGTTGCACTGCTAATATGGCAGCGTCTCTCCATTGTGCATGTGCAATGCCACAGGGACCCTTGGCCTGAAGGTATACCAGAGTGAGAACACAACAGAACTGAGAGATGTACACCATAACCCACTCCTCAACTTCATGTGCAATGTGTACACATCTCCCAGGTGCCATGAACAGAACATGAAAGTTGAACAGTAGAAGCCATCATTTTCTTTGTATCCATATTGATGGTAGAGTCTAACAACAACAAAACTAACAGGGAATCCAGATGAGTAACGTGTGCATGTGTGTGTGTTTTATTATTTTTTGTTGAAGGAATTCTCTACATCTGATTCCTGGCTTGCTCTTAGCATCAAGCGAAATTGGAAAAAGAGATGACTATATCAATTCTTGAAAAACATTTCCTGTTTCAGATATATAGCTGCCATGGCTGTCAGCATTTGGCTTTGCCATCTGTCGCTTGTCACAGAAATTCAAAGTTCTTCCTTGCAAACCTTGCTTAACTGAAATTCACTTGAAACAATTCTAAATATGAAGAATTCTTCAATTTAGCAACAAACTCAGCCAATGCACCAGAAAAAATTTGAAATTAAAAAATTGAAATGATATTATTATGCCTACCATCTTGATGCCACTTAGTTCTCTTACTATACAAGTTTGGGTAAACTCCAGAAATGAGCAAATGTTTAAGAGAAAAAAGAAATCATCACTGAAATAGCATGTTGATATTCTATCATCTAAAAGTTAAACCCTTAGGCATAGATAGTCCCTTCATGAGCCACACCGGTCATGGCCATGAACCTGGTGGAAGGGAGCAGACGCAGAAGCTGTACCCCTTACGGTGGACACATGCCACTGGAGCAGACACAACTGCAAATTCTTGGGGTCATCCTGTCTGACAATTGGAACTTAGATCTGGAAGGGTGGCGATAGACCTTAGGAATACCAAGTAGGCAGACAGTGCTGTTGGAAGAGATAAAAGGATCCAGGGGAGACACAGATGCGTGGATGAGCAGCTTTTACGTGAAGCCCCCAGCAGACAAGCAAAACACAGTGACAGAGAATCCAGGAATAGGCTGCATTGACCAACCAGAAAATGGACTTTCTCTAACTCTTACATTCCATTTTCTTTGTACATTTTAAAATCATTTTCTTTCTTTCTACTTCTTCCCTACCCCAGTTATTTGCTGAATATTTGTGTGTGTTCAGATTTCTTTTCATAAAGGGACCCAGCTGATATGCCATTTCACTTGCTTTTCTGGGCATGCCCTAACTTTCTGAGAAATGATGAGTATAGGGAGACTAACTTAGCCATGGGACTGCTTGGACTGTGTTGGGCATAAACTGACTCACCAGGGAACCAGGAGAGTAAGCTTATGACCTAAAGTTTCCTCTGCATTGCAATGCTAACTAGGTAATAGAACACGTGCGCCAAGTGTGTATCAGCAAGTTGGATTTGTGTCTCTACAACCATCCATCCTGATCATGCATTCAAAGAAAGCAGAAGCACCATAGGTCTGCAGCATTAAGGAAGATCTCAAACTTGGATTTACATGTTTAAACAAAACTCCTCCTTTCACTAGACCCTCTCCTCCAAAAAGAAAAAAAGATTCATCAACTTTCCCATCTAGAATCACACTAGGGGCTAGCTAATCCTGGAACCATGTTATCAGGTACTTCTGATTCTTTTTTCATTAGCTTCGCATTACAATATGGAAAATGAGTTGGCATATCAGGCTGCCTTGGTGCCTGCACAGTCTTTTTCTGTTGATAACTCTAATATGGTTTGTCTTTCTTTCAAATGTGTTTGGTTAGTAAAATGCTTCTGTAATCAAAACTGTATTTAAAGCTAGACAAATTTTTCTCAACACTTCATTGATGGCAGACAGTGTTAAATTGTCTATTTTCCATGGTCTTTGTATTTTGGTTCTGCTTTTTAACAACATGCATTATTTGGCTTACATCTACCTATATCTAAAATACTATTAAGATTGCTTTTATATTTTGTTACATTCTCCCAACAAATCGTATACCCTTTCCAGCTACAAAGCTAAGATTACTGGACATTACTTAGGAAAACCTTTAGGCATAATATAATGGGATGTTAGACATAGATTCCACATGATGACAACTCTACAGCTATTTCTGATAGAAGTATTGCCAAAATTTTTGCACAGTGAATTCTTTTATCAATTGCAGCTAATTCCTGGTTTCCCTTTCTTTTTAAACATGCTAGGCTACCATCTCTCTACCTTTGTCCTAAGACATTTCAATAATCAGCTATTAATCCAAGCTAATCCTTCCCTATCCTTTCCTTCCTCAATATAAACACTTAGTCCTATATTTACCAGTAAATGTGCAAATAAACATTGAGAATCATTCTCAAGAGTTCTCTAAACATGTTCCCAGTTCAAACTATTTGGAGCCAAAATTGGCCTCAGCCTTAGCAACCAGAGCTATTCTCTGCTATAAATGATTTTTTCTTTGCAAATATTCTATGTGTTTCCAGTCTTCCTTCCTTCCTGATCATTGCAATAGCCCCCAAATTTTTCTTTCTATATTCTCAATGTGAGGTGACTCATCTACATACCCATTCAAACAGTCTTTGCACACTCCTGCAACTTCTTTGCACCCCCATGTATTCTGCCCCCTCATCCCTAATTTTCTCTTCATCTCTTTCCAGTATGGCATTACCCACTCTGTTTGGAACTAGGTCTTTGGCAATTGTGGAAGGTATGTTATTAATTCTGCCAGCTGCTCCATCACCTGCACTCACTGGAAGCCAATTTTAAAAATCTTTGTTCTTGGATACTCTGCTTATTCTAATTAGAGAGTTTATCATAGGACTGCAGCAAAATTCTGCTTTGACAATGATCTTTCCTCCTTACTTCCACAATATTATATAAAGAGCAAAATGTGTTTCAGACACCAACCTGCAGGCCTCAAACTATTAATTTTTCTTAGCATATGTTAATTTTTGAAAACACTTATAAAAGCCCGAGACCTTTCTTTTGGACCTTCCTAAATTATGTATAACACTGCGAGAGAGCTCTGGACATTAAAGAAAGTGTGATGACACACAATACCTGTTGCTTTTAGAAAGGGAAATCAGAGAAAGAAATTTTGCTCACTACTTTTAATCAAATTTTTCTGTTTTATTTGAGACCTCTTTTTCTCTCATATCTTTCCAGCTCACATATAATTGGACAGGAAACTGAAGGAGGTAACAGCAGCAGTTGCTGGTGACGAGAAGTTAATCTACAGTAGGATACCAAGGAGTGGGAACTACCGAGCAACAGAACCGTCTCTTCCAGGCATTGCTGAACCCAGAAGTTTCTTGGTTTCTTTCTAAAGTCAAAATAATTTCTAGGTCTCCTGTCCTATGAAGCCTACTTATTAGTACACTAACTATATTTAATAAACAGTCAGCCCTCATATCTGTGGGTTGCGCAGCCATGGATTCAACCAACTGCACATGGAAAATATTTGGAAAAATGCATCTGTACTGAGTATGTGCAAACATTTTTCATGTCATATTCCCTAAACAATACAGTATAACAATTATTTACGTGGAGTTTACATTGTATTAGGTATTATAGGTACTCTAGAGATGATTTAAAGTATATAGGAGAATATGGATAGGTTACATACAAATACTACTCTATTTTATATCAGGGATAAGCATATGCAGATTTTTATCAGCAGAAGGTTCCGAAACAAATCCCCTGAATACTGAGGGGTGACTATACTCATTCTTGCTATTCATACGTTCATTGATTCATCCATTCATCTATTCACTTAATAAATATTTATTACGGATCCTATGCAAGAAGCTGGGCTAAATACTAAAGTCACACAGAAGGGCAAGATCTCTGCTCACAATAAGTCTCAAGTTATTAGGAGAACCAGATAAGTAAAGGGAATATAAAATATGTGATAAACACTTATAAGCACAATAAACGGAGCCAGTAGTAGTGACTTCTTCAAAACTCTTATATAAGATGCATAATTGTGAAATATATGAGATGGCATTCAGCTGTATACATTTTTATTGTGAAAACTGCACTAAAAGTGGCTTACCATTGCACAAATCTGTACAGTAACTAAGTTTTTTAAAAGGTGTAAGTAATAGTTGGAAGTATTGTCGCTGTGAATTATTGCATGACATTATATGCCAGGAATACATGTCAGAAATGGTTATTAAAATAGCCATTGTGAGACAATCACTCTAATTGCCTTTCCCTGGCCAGACATATTTATAACATTCAAAGGAAAATCACGTTGGTTTAAGAAGGTTGTAAAACTAGGAAAAATTGGGAGAAATACTCTTGCTTAATTGAGCATTGATAAAGGAGAAAGGGAGTTGAATGAATTAGCAATTCAGTCACAAAGATAAGCAGGGTGTTTTTGTTGTTTAGTTTTGTTTGTTTTTATTTTATTTTATTTTTTTTACTGCTGGAAGGTCGTGGGCTTAGAAAAATTGAAGAAAACTGATGAAAGAGACACAGAATCTTTTTTCATCTAAAAGAAAAAAGATCGAATCTGGAGATGTTATTTCAGTCCTTCTCTGAGACTTTTTTTTTTTTCCTGGGGAGGGATTGACTATCTAGTGAAGCTGAACAAAGACTTGAAGAAGCCATGCCATCAGTAACTCATAATTAACTTTGACAGCAAGAAAAAGTATAGTAGGGCTTGAAAGGTAAGTGTTCTGCCAAAAGTTAAAGGTTAGCTGAGATTCTAGAACTTTCCAGTACTTGAAGACATTACATAAAGATAATAGAGAATATCATGGGAGTAGATAAAAAGCTAAACATAACAAATAAGTGAGAATTATAGAATTATTGACATATATTTTTATTTATATCTTTATTTGTGTTTTGTCAATCTTACTCAATACTGAGTCTATATTTAAACATATTAACAATTTGATTACAGCATAATTAAATGTAGTGCATCAGCCTCTGCTTTAGGTAAGTAAACTCAGATGCTGTAACTCTCTTGACGTGTCTGTCTCTCCAGATTTCACAGTGCCAGTTTGCCTTGTGACCTCAGTTCTCTAATGGGGCCAGGAAAAGTCATTGGTTTTCAGTTTGTCCAACTTTCTTTTTTTCTTTTAATTGTAGGACAGGAGTGATTGTAGGATAGAAGTGATGACTTCCAGGTTCTCTTCAGGACAAACCAGAAACCCAAAGTCTTTCAAAGAGTTTTAAACAACTGTTTTTTTAAAAAGATTGCTCTAGTTTGCAGAGTAGATTGGAGCAAAGCCACTATGGAAGCAAGGAGACGGGTTAAGAGGCCACTATATTCAACGACTTAAGTAAGAAGTGCTGATGGTTTATAATGACAACATAATCTCATGTTGGTGAAGAGATGTAAGGGTAAGGACATAAGGTATGAGGAGATCGAAGAAATGAGATGATCTGCATAAATGAGTCCTCTACCATGATCTTGAAGTTATTCAGTATGAGAATAGAACTTAATTTGAAGAGAAGGACTTCGAACCAGAACAGAAATGCTTTAATAAATGAAGTAGGGCAACAAATAATTGTTGGATGACAGGATGAAAAAAGGAAGAGATTAGTATATTCAAGCAGCATGAAACTGACTATAACATAATTATATTTTAATGTTTATTTTTTAATATCAAGCTGGGTATATATGTCTCTCTCCAATTATAGTAAATTGGAGAGAGACAAATGCTCCTATTACATGCAGTACCTTTAAGAACATTGGATGAGGAAAAATGAACATCTTCTACTTAATATAAATGAAGAATATGTGGCATCTGTAGAAGAAGCCCAGGTTTCAGTCAGGGCCCTGTAGGTGTAGGGAAAGCATAGAAATATTAAGACAATAGTGGAGCTTATTGATGTTGAAATAGTTTCTAAAACTCAAAAGATTTTTGAGAAAAGTAGGGAGTGAAACATTTGGTCAGATATGGGAAACAGAAAATACCAAAAGGATGCATACAAAAGAGAATTGGATCTTTTAGATTATGTGACAAACAAGGAAAACAGTGATGTGAGCAAGGTGATAATAACCCAACAGCTCTTAAGGTTTGTGTACCCTCTGACCTCACCAAATTCCACTGAGTTTTAGCCAAGCCTGGGTGGCTCTGAGAAGTAATAGGGCCGGCAGGTGGCAGCTGTGCTAGGCAACAGTTATTAGCATGCATCTTGCAATTAGGTAGCAAGAGACAGCTGCAGTGAGCAGAGGCAAGAGCCTAGACATACATTTAGTGGCCCTTCACAAAACTGTGGGCATTAGCCGTGGGAGAGGTTGTGGAACATTCTGTCATTGGACTTCCTCAGGGGTAGCTAAAGGCCTTGAAACCTGTGTAACTTCTCCCAGCAGTAATAAAGTCCATATTTCGTGGATCAGTTGCATTAAGTTAGTGCAACTGCATTAAAAGCGTGCATCAATTTAGTGCATCAGTTGCATTAGAAGCAAGAGTGTGAGGAAGCTTGAGAACCTGCCTTAAGACTACATTTGTACGGCAAGCACCTTCATTTTACTTCAGTTGTATATTATGGCCCAGTTGGTAAGGCTTCCTATGTTCTTCTTGGCATGATGACACTGAAAATAAGACCACTTATCTTGTGGTAGCCACCAAAATTTAGCAGATATAAGCAGTTGCTCTTCTTTTCTTGCTCTTTTTGGCTTGTCACATTCTGCCCCAAATCCTCCGGTATTTATGGCCTCCTTTCAAACTTCCCTCATTTAAGCCAGTCTCCCTACTGTCTGACTCCTTAACAAGACATCATTCTTGAACCTCTCCCTTTGTTCATTATTTCTCCAGCTCTTGAAAACTGTCTCTTTTGTATACATTTAATGCAGAGTTCTCAATAACAAAATTTCCGATCTTTCTAATAAGAAAGATTTTGCCTTATTTTAACTTTGTCTGCCCAGGTAAAAAAGAGTGTTATCTATAGAGAGAAGTGTGTAGTGGTAACATAGCTCTAATTATAATTCAATACATTTATTATATTACAACAAAAGTCTTTCTTAGAAAATACTAGTTTCCTTAAATTATTTTTTGCAAGTCCTGTTTTCTAGGGGTGCCGGATCTGTTATTTAAGAGTGGGATCATGAATGAATTACATCTGAATTAAGATTTATTAGAGAATCCAGAAAAGTAGATTATTTTCCAACAAGGTCTATGAGTACTGATTCTATTTATTTAATGTTGCAAAAAGTAAACTTTCCTTTTTATAGATGTTTCGATCAATTAACCAACATGTAAAAGGATCATTGATTTATTTTCAGTCATTTCACAGGAAAATTCACATGGCTCCCATGAAAAAAAAAGGACAGAAAAAGAGTATTTCCCTTATAACAATTTATTTTTCTAGAACCCCTCTAAGTGACAGGGAAGTAGATATGTGAATAAAATTAAAAAGTTATTATAAACTAGACTCTCATTGAACATGTAATTTAGTCTTCAACTAATTAATTGGTTTCGCATTATATTTATTTTTAAGTACAATAATGTCACTAGTGCAGGATTATACAGTTCATCAGAAAGATCCTTCAAAAGCAGCTTCACACAAATTAGGATGACAGTGTACAACTCTTTGACAGCAACCTCCAGTGGACTACGTGGTAGAATGTAACATGCATAACTCTTGCTGAAATGGCAACAGGGCAATATTTGTCTTTTATTCCATCATTGTGTATGTTAAAATTGGGTTTACATATGAAAACTTCAAAGGATGAGTTTCCAAAGACAATAATGACCCAATATAAAAGCTCAAAAAATAGGCCAGGCGCGGTGGCTCACGCCTGTAATCCTAGCTCTCTGGGAGGCCGAGGCGGGC
>NW_012133858.1:80695-83069 GCF_000956105.1 Propithecus coquereli
TTTTTAAAGTGTTCTATGAGAGAATAGCAAAATAAATCATGACATTTCCAAACTATAAAATATCATATAGCCATAAAAAATCCTATTTTTAATGTGTACTAATTATACATTAAATAGAGATTTACACAATATAATTTAAGCAAAAATAAAACAAAATTATGTATAATATATAAACCATATTTTACATATATGTACATATACACATATGCACACATATGTATGTCATTGTATGTATACTCTCATATTTACATATGCATTTGAATGAACATATCCATATGTATGTATAATTTATGTGGTACATATGGTATCTTTATTTACCAAACATACCAAAATATTAGTGTGGCAATCTCTGGGTAATTATATTTCTTTCTTCATATTTTCTATGAGCATCATCACATTTTTCAAAACATCATGACCAGAAAATAAAATTCAATGTTTAAAAAAAGGAATAATATCATGCATGGTTTCTCATATAAAATGGAATTTTCTAGCAAGAGAATCCAGTGAGTCTAACTCTATGCACAGGCCTCAGTTTATTATGAATTAATGATAATAGGAAGACTGGTACCCTGCAACAGGAGTAGGGAACGAGGAAGACAATTCATGCTTTATAGACAGATAAATCACAGAAAATAGTTGAAGGTTCACAGAAGCTTCTCTACTAGGTAAAATCTTTTCTGAGTTCCATTTAAAGTCTTTCTATGTAACCTGGAGTATAAAAGTTCATCAGAATTTTTTTTGTATCTTGATTTTATATGTCTGTATGTAAACAATTCTGACACGGGTTGCAAATAGGGGTCTCTACAGTTTTTTCAAGTCTCCACGTCATGTTCCAAGACTCTTACACCACGGACATCCTGAAGCAACATCACTGGCCTTCTGTTTTTTTTTTCTTTTAAAAAAAATTCAAATACTAAGGGGATACAAGTATTTTTTGTTACATGGGTGAAATGTACAATGCTGAAGGAAGGGCTCCTAGTGTGCTTGACACCAGAGTAGTGTTCATTGTACCCAATAGGTAAGATTTTATCCCTCACCCCTTTCCCAACCTCCCTCCCTCCCCCTGTCTCAGTTTCCAGTGTCCTTTACACTTCTTTGTGCCCATGTGCACCCATCCTTTAGTTCCCACTTGTTAGTGAGAACATGTGATGTTTGTTTTTCCAATCCTGAGATACTTCACTTAAGATAATGGACCTTCTCTTTTGATGAGGGACAAATCTTTCCCTTCCCCAGATGTCAAGTAACTCTATACCATCAATTGGGGGAAAGAGCTAGATAGAGCCCTTTTACGATAAAAGGAAAATTGTCTGTGCTTCTCATGCATTCCCAATGTCAAAAACATTTCAAAAGGATTTCTAATACCACCTATTTCTTCGAACAATAAATCATTGCCAAGGCAGCAGAGCTCAATTCCAAGCCCTGTCCCCCATTTCTTCATATTTTATTAATATCCACAAGTCTGCTTTAAGTGGGGAACACTGACAGACGTCATTACGATGGGTTATTACTGTCATTGCTCCATTTTTATGAATTTTACTAGGAAGGCAGTCACTCCCCTTTGGTCCAAACAGCACTCGTCTTCCCAGATGGGAAAAGTTAGCAAGAAGTTGAGTACTTTTAGGTATGATAGACAGGCCACGTGCCACTCAGACTCAAAGATAGCAGGACAAAGGATCAGAGGATTTGATTGTTCCCCATCTTTCCTTAGGAAATCTGGCCCACAAGAATTTTGGTATAACTTTAACTTTATGTGTTTATTTTTGTTGATTCAATTTTAAAGAGAGGCAAGCATTGCATAGAAATTAATCCTTCATGAGAATACATTGCCAGAAATTGGAGATGGTTTCTTAGTCACACACTACAAATTGGAGACTTCCTATGAAAGTCAAGGCACTAAAGCCCACCTGCAGAATCAAGAGAATACATTGTTGTCATATGTACTCAAGGATTAGAGAATTTTCTAATTCCTCCACTTCACGTTATACCTGTCTCTGCTTGTACTTTGCTCTAGAACATGTCTGGATCTGTTTGTGGTGGGCTGATCAGCTGGTATCTGGCCTTGAGTATGTGGAAAACAAGAATAAATCCCAGATCACAATGAATAAATCAAGGTGATGAGTGCCACCGTTTGGGGACTCTGGGTGGACAGCAGGCAGCCGCCCCATGTGGTTACCAACTGTATTGCTACACTGGTGTCACTTTTCTGGATCTTCTACAACTGCTTTTTTAAAAAAAAATAATAATTGAGTTAGTGGGTTCTTTTTTTTTTTATCTGAGAGCTTTTGAGGGCAGAGACTATGTCTCATCCGTCTTTGTGTCCTCAAAGCCTAGCACAGTGTTTAATAAATAGGTGTTGAATAAATGACTGGATGAA
>NW_012133858.1:83119-87854 GCF_000956105.1 Propithecus coquereli
TTTATCTGAGAGCTTTTGAGGGCAGAGACTATGTCTCATCTGTCTTTGTGTCCTCAAAGCCTAGCACAGTGTTTAATAAATAAGTGTTGAATAAATGACTGGATGAAGGAATGAAAGCACAGAGAAGACAACTACAGAGAGAAATAGAAGATGGAAAGAAAGAGAGAGAAAGAGAGAGAACTTGCACTTTCAAAAGAGATGACTTCATTCTTTACTCCACCCTGATTTACTCCAGACTAAATGCCGCTGTATTATATAACTCTTCAATTATTTCTAGTGACATCAGTGTGCCCCTAAAATATTTGCCATAATAGACATTTGGTTGAATACCATGAAGAAACCCTTCCACATATTTATATTTATTGTTTGATGCATCTCTTTTATTTCTTCTTTAGAAATCCACTGAGTAGTTAAAGAGCTAGAAATAGAACTGCTTTTCGAGGTCTAATATATTAATATGTTCTGTTTGAAAGAACTGCTTCTGGTGTCTAAGAATAATTAGCAACACACTTTAATTTATGAATGTCTTTGCTCAAAGGTCTTCATCTGTAGGAGGGGTAGAGAAAGAAAGAACGACTGGGAGGCTAACGGAAAACTCCATGTCCTTGTGCTTAGCTGTGGCGTAGCAGTCAGGAGTGGTATTGAAGAGGTCAGAGGAACCGCTGCTGAGCTCTGTTTTACATAAGTGCATTTTAAATTGGTAACCTCCATATTTCAGATCTTAGACAACCCTCTCTCCCCTCCAGTGGGAATGATTTAAGAATAACAATGTGACATGAACATTGAGACGAGAGGATAAGTGAATAAAGAAAAAGGGTGGTGGTGAATAATTAAAAGGATGGGGAGAGAAGAGGAGGAGAAAGAAACTGATTCATGGGGGAGCAAATTGTATTCATCCTTTCGTTGTCTTTTCCATGCACTGTACCTCTAAACCAGGAAAGCAGATGTCTTGATTCTTAAAGAAAATAAACATGGCAATTAAATACTGACAAGAAAAATAACAAAAAAAAAATAAAAGAACAGAGGAGAGACCGCCTCCTCCCTCTACCAAATACAGTGATCCTGACAACCTTCTCCCTATTTATCAACATAATAAAAGCCAGAGAATTCGATATTAAGGGCCTGGGCAGTGGAGATTTTTTAATCATCCAATAAATGAGTCTGTTTCTTTTTCACCACCTCCTCCCCTGTCCCATTTTCCACTCCTGGCCCATCCCTGTGAGTCAGCTGCTGGCCTCAGTGAATTCACATGCCCACTGTGATAGTTCTGCAAGGCCACACCTGTGCACCACTGGGCCCCAGCCTCATGACCACAGCTTCTCTGTCCATGGCCAACTGCTTCCCCTGAGTTCCATGGCCCCAGACAGTCTTTGGACACTGTGCCATACAACTCACTACCTACTGTCTCCATTCTTCCTCATGTTCTTTTGTTTTAATTAGATGAAGGCTTTATTTATCTATTTATCTATTTGATTTCAGAATTTTACAGGGGTACATATGTTTTTGTTACATAATTTGCCTGTGTACCGTTTAAGTCAAAGTTATAAGTGTGCCCTTAAGTCAGTCAGTGTGTATTGTACTCATTAGGTGTGAATTTACCCATCCCCTCCCACCTACTTGATTTTCCTTGAATTTTACTTCCATCTGTGCACATAAGTGTTGATCGATTAGTTCCAATTTAGTACAGAGCATATGTGGTGTGTTTTTTTTTCCATTCTTGCCATACTTCACTTAGAAGAATGGCTTCCTGTTCCATCCAGGTTGTTACAAAAGATACTACATCACCATTTTTTTATGGCTAAATAGCACTCCATGGTATACATATGCCACATTTTATTAACGTATTGATGGGCACTTGGGTTAATTCCACATCTTTGCAATTGTGAATTGTGCTGCTATAAACATTTGAGTGCAAGTGTCTTTTTTATAAAATGCCTTTTTTTCCCTTTGAATAAATACCTAGTAATGGGACTGCTGGATCAAATAGTAGGTGTACTTTTAGTTCTTTGAAGTATCTCCATACAACTTTAGAGGTTGTACTAGTTTGCAGTCCCACCAACAGTGTATGAGTTTTCTTATCTCTCTGCATCCACACCAACACTTATTGTTTTGGGACTTTTTGATAAAAGCCATTCTTACTGGAGTTAAGTAATATCTCATCACAGTTTTGGTTTGCATTTCCTTGATAATTAGACACGTTGAGCATTTTTTCATGTGTTTGTTGGCCATTAGTCTATCTTCTTCTGAAATGTTTCTGTTCATGTTCGTTGACCAGTCTTTCATAGGGCTGTTTGATTTTTTCTTGCTGATTTTTTTGAGTTCTTAGTAGATTCTTGTTATTAGTCCTCAATAGGAGGTATAGCATGCAAATATTTTCTCCCATTCTGTAGGTTGTCTGTTTGCTCTATTGGCTGTGCAAAAGTTTTTTAATTTGATCAGATTCCATTGGTTTATTTTTGTTATGGCCGTGATTGCTTTTGGGGTTTTCTTCATAAATTCTTTTTCCATTTTTAGTAGAGATGGGGTCTCGCTCTTGCTCAGGCTGTTCTCAAACTCCTGAGCTCAAGCAATCCTCCCAGCAGATTGAAGTTCTCTGGTGAACTCAATACCCTAGTGAAGACAAGAGGCAGACTGCTCCGAGGTAATGAGGAAGTTGGAGAAGAGGCAGTTAGGACCACACAGAGGCCTGATCATTGTAGAAAGGAAAGGCTTTCATCATAGAAAGCCTGCAATCATGCTTCAAGCAACTCCTCTCAATGTCCCAGGACCTAAAACGATGTTCTGGACCGCCTCACTTGCTGGACCCCTGGTTAGTATGAATTCCTTTCCTTTCTACAACTTCCTCATTACCTCGGAGCAGTCTGCCTCTTGTCTTCACTAGGGTATTGAGCTCACCAGAGAACTCCAATCTGCCAGTGCAGACCTGAAGCAGAAGCAGCATATTTCATTGCTACCCAATTTCTGGCTACTTCCAGTATGTTCTCTTCTTCTGGTCAGCCTAGTCACCTCCTGAGTTATGTCCATGCAAAACACACCCTTATCTTAGAGGCTTTGGAGTCAAAAAGCCTTGGATTCAAATTCTGGCTTTTCCCCATGCTAGCTATTATCTTGGGAAGTCAGTTACCTCTTTGAGCCTTGGATTGTTCATTTGAATAATAAAGGCAATAATGCTTGCTTCATAGTCTAGTCACCTCCCAGCCAGATAGTTAGATCCTCATGTTCCTTCTCTAACACTGCAGTACCTAGTACAGAACTAAGCACAGTGCTCAGTAAACTAGGCCAGGGGGCAATACTGCATAGCTCACCAATGGGAAATGACCTCAACAATAAAAAGAAATAGGATCAAATATAGGAAGAAGGGAAACATAGCTAGAAGGTTGAAGCAGCTCTTTATGGAGATTTAAAAAATTATAAAAGATTTGAAAAGTAAAAGGTTACCTAGTAATCCTGTTGTGAAGGCCCCAAGTAACAAAGGCTTACATTAAAGTAGCAGACGATGAGTCAAAGGAAAGTTTCTAGTGTTTTGTGAGAAATTCAGAGGGAAGGTGGGGAGGCCATGCTGCCATCTATTATCTGCCTTTCAATTTTATTCTTCTTGCCTTTTAGTAGGAAGTAGGACCATTTTCTACATTTGTCTCTTTAGTTTCAAATGAGGCAAGAATGACGCTATAACAAAGGAGATGCTACCACTCTGCTTTCTGTTTCCACAGCTTTTAAGCCTATAATTCTGTCTTTGATCACTGCATAATTATCTTCATTATATTAGATCATCATATTATCCTCATTTCATAAATGAGGAAACTGAGGTTTAGAAAGATTAAATGACTCACCTTGTTAAGAAGTCCTCTTAAGATATTAATGTGATTAAATCCCTGTTCCTACAAGGGGGCAACTGAAAAAGCTCTTGCGTCAGGTTTATATGACAGAGATGTGTAATGCAAAATCATTATAAGAAAAAGCATCTAAATTTGACATTCCTAGACAGTATCTATTTTTGTACCCAGGAAACATAAAGTTCTTTATGTTGGAATGGTTGAAATGAGTAAAGTCAGAACCAATCTTCGAGGCGGTATCTACCACATCCTCTACCTTTTTTTTGCATCTAAATTAAATAGTTAGCAATGCTGTATCAGCTATGATGAATTGAGGCATCTTGAATGTGGGATCTCCAAAGAGAGCAGCAGACAAGAAATTAGAAAGACCAGGGCTAGGGCACTAAACTTCAGGTATGGCCTTAAAGCGATTAACCAATTGCTCAGTGTCCAAAGTTCTAGATGGTCTAAAGTTGATGAAACTTTAATATCTGTGGTAAGACATGGCAGTTAGTTAATACTATGCAGAAAGTGGCAATATTTGGCATCAAATGTGTAGGTAAACCTGAGTGTCAAGGGCATTAATCACTTTAAAGCAGGATCACTGGGGAAAAGGCAGGACCCAGATATTGGACGAAAGGGGCCAGAAATAATCAGGGAGGTTAGAGGTTATCATAGTGCCCCAGGGAGAGAGCTGATGCTCAGAAAAGTTTTTCAATAAAAGAAAGGAAATGATGATGTGATTTAAGACACTGAAGCATTTTATTAATAGCAGTATGATTTAGTGAGGACTATGTCCCAGGCACTGTTTTAGGCATTTTGTATACAAAATACAAACGAATTTCTCTATTCAGTAACGCTATGAAAACAGTATTAGAATTCTCATTTGTGAGAGGAAATAGTGTGAAGTTTTGAAAGCCTCA
>NW_012133858.1:89634-90817 GCF_000956105.1 Propithecus coquereli
CCATTCATTCATTCATTTGAAAATATTTGGATGGCTAATGTATACCAAGTACTGTGCTAACAACTGGAGATAAAAAGTTAAAAGGCAGAGACATCACCTTCCAGGGAGCTTTACAACTAATAAATGAAGCAAATGAATAATAGGCAATGACAAAACAGCCTGCATGCTACAATAGAGGCATTCGTGCAAAGTACTGGGAGACTAGTCAGGGAGCCAATAAAGCTTCTTACATGTGTGGAATCTAAGCTTAGTCTTAAAAGAGGAGGTGTTACCTAGACCACAAATAGGGGAAGAACATTCCAGTCAGAGACAACTTATGAAAAGAATTTAGGAATAGTTCTGTCAAGCCTGCACATGTGGTGCAAGAAGAGGTTCAGTTGAAGAGTCAGCAGCAGGTCATTAGCAAGCACACAGGAAATTAGGAGGCTGGGAAAATGTTCATCCAGGGGACTTAATGTGAGTTGATTTGCACTTAAGAAAGATTACTAGGGTAGGAAATGAGAAGTGGCAGGAAAAGGAAAAAAATGGAGACAGAAAGCCTGGGTAAGAGGTTGTTGTAGACATAAAGGTGGCAAATGACTGAGATCAAATTAAGGATATGTATTATTAAATTCATATGAATATATTTACTATAACTTAAAATTGGGAAAAAAATCTAATCTGATTCACATGCCACTTATAAGCTTTTTTAATGTTAGCAAATATTCTTCCAAAGAAATTTATACATTCATTTTGTGCTATCAGGATCTAGGGAGTACCATATTGGACGCTATGACCCATATGGGGTAGATATGCAACAGAATACCCAAATGTGAAGGAGCTGCATGTGTTCCCTGCCCTCAAGGCACTTATGGGCTAGAGGAAAATACAGACCAGTAAATCGTGCCTTATATTTCAGTGTTCCAAGTGCTCTGTGGTGGCAGAATGAGTTGCTCTCAGAACATATAAGAGGATGGCCCCCCAGAGGCCTGGGATGCAGAGAAGAGTTTGTACAGTGCCAGGAACGTGGCTAGTGCTCCCCGCAAAAAACCGGGTCCCTTTGGTAGAGTTGCAAGGGATAAGAAAATAATAGAGAGAAATGGAAAATGGAAGAAATAAAAGAATACACTGAGACAAAGATATAGTTTTATAAGTTTATAAAGATTATAGGCAAAGCGGGAGCTCAGGAGGCTTAGACCTCTCC
>NW_012133858.1:103699-105843 GCF_000956105.1 Propithecus coquereli
TCTATGCATTTGTTATTTATCTGAAATTCAAATTTGGCTGGGCTTCCTGAATTTTTTATTCGCTAAATCTGAAAACGCTACTCAGGAAGCTCTCAGAGAAAGGAAAGCCTCAAGCAGCTTGGAGTCCTCATTATTTTTACAAATAAAAAAAAATCATCACCTTGCATATTTACAACCTCATCCTTAACTATCATCATGCAGTTTGATTTGTCCTGAAAAAGGAAGTTTTTCTCCCCAAAATTGATAAAATATTCTTAAATCTTTCTAACATTCCCTTTTATTTTGCAGGATTATTACTTATTCCCTCATCAATGTCTTAATATGAGAACCACTGCCGGAACTTACATTCACTGAGTTCTCACTGATATCAAATTCAAGCTCCTTTTAAAAACGTAATGTATAAAGGAAGAAAATACTAGCTAGTAAATGGCCAAATACGTAAGGGAAGACAGGAAAAAAAAGAAAAAAACAATCTGGTAATTAAAAAAAGAAGAAAACAATAACTGTTTAAATCTGACCATTATAGTGTTTATCTTCTCTTGTAAGTAAATTAAAATTGAGTAAGCTCACTAAATTTGCATATTTAGCTTAATCTAAGGATTTTCATGGCTTCTTTCTAATTCTCACACAGACTCATTTCATTGTGTATTTCTCAAGCTTTAAGATGAATGTACCCGTTTATCTTGTCATTTGAACAGTTTCAATTGAGAGGGTTTTTTAACTGAAGTCAGTAAGAAAACAACTGCTATTTGTAAAAAGAGTTTGTGTTTGGCAGTTTGGAAACTAGATATATGTTTCTCTTGCCCATTCTTCTCCCAAAAGGAAAACAGTAGCCTCCATTTTGTGAAAAAGAAGTGTACAATATGCTCAAAGATTCACAACACAAAACTGAATGTTGTACCCTCAGTGTGAGTGTGAGTGTGTGTGTGTGTGTGTGTGTGTGTGTGTATGTGTCTAGAGCTGGATGTAAGCCATTGGACTCCTAGAGGCAGACTGAAGCGTAAAAATTATCTCCCTAAAAATCCCAAAGGTAGAAGTGATAGGTTCCTTTTTGCGTTCCATGCAGGAGCTCCTGAAGCAGCAGTTACAAGAGAGGGAGTGAAATGCCTCCATAGGATTTGCTAAACTTGCAGCCAGCTGACCCACTCCTAGCCCTCACACCATGGATTTTGATTTCACGATGCTTGTGCTCCTGGAAACTCAAGCCCACTTGTGGCTCCAAGGAGCACCTCTTAAGGGTGAAGCCAGCTGGTTTGCCAGATGCTACACCTCCTGGAAAATGGAGAGATGCCCTGGCTACCCTGAACTACTACCACGTCTCGTTGTTAGCATACCTATGAATTTCCAAAATGCCATGGCTGCCTTTTGACAAGGGTGTTCACAGTTCTGCCCTTCCAGGTTTGGCTTTTTGTAGAGAGGCACAGGGAATGTCAATACAGTAGGAAACCAAACAACGTTGGCCTATGGATTAGAAGTGACCAGCTTCATGTTCGTGTTCACATGGACAGAAACATGCTTTGAATTCAGGGCTTTGGAGTAGAACATATCTATGCCGTGGGCCCCTTTGATTGGAGATTTTTTGGATTAATTTACCCATGTTTCCATGGTCCCAATACCAGGATCACAGTGCTGAAAGGATTGTTGAGGCCTCCAGCCACCTGACCTTGAGCACATAACTTTACTTTTCAGAATTGCTGTTTCCTTTGCTGTAAAATAAGGAGGAAAGGATTGATTAGCTAATTTCTAAACATCCTCCACTAGTCTCTTAGTAAGGGAATGTATTTGGCACTGATAGCAGAAATCCAACTACAACAGCTGAACCACCTGCAGAGGCTTATTTTTCTCATATAATAAGAAGTATGGGAGTTAGGCAGTGCAGGCTGGCACAGAGGCTCCCTCACACCAGCAGGGCGCATACTCTAATATTTCTGTTCAGTGAATAACTTTTGATTTTATGCTTTTTTACATGTGATTTTAAGAAGGCTGCTCTGTCTCCAGCAATTGCATCCAGGCAGGAAGAAAGGCAAAAGGCAGGTTTGAGAAAAGCATACCTCCTTGTTAAAAGTTTACTTAATTCAAGATGGATAACAGACTTAAATCTAAGGCATGAAACCTTAAGAATTCTAAATGAAGATGTTGGGAAG
>NW_012133858.1:105893-108912 GCF_000956105.1 Propithecus coquereli
ATGCACCATTTATTACATTTTATTTTTAATTAAAGAACATTTAAGCTATGACTTTCTTATGAGTCAATCTTGGCTAAAGCTTTTTGGTTAACTTATGTTTTTTATTGTCATTGTGTTTCTAAAATGTATGCAGTGTAGTGATTAAGAGCTGGAGTTAGATAAGCTCAAGAATTCAAGTTCTGGTCTCCCCACAGCTGTATGACCTTCAGGTAGCTCCTTAGGCCTTATGCACTTTAGTTTTCTGCTCTAAAAAATAATAGTGATAGCGATATCTACCTCATAGAATACGCAAATACTTATGAGGGGTCTGCCACTTTGCGCTGATATAGATGCTTGCAATATAGTGACGAAGAAGCCAGGCCGTATCATGGAGCTTACATTGTAGTGGGGAACTGACAGTAGACAAATGAACAAATATTTACATTATATAATGTCAGGAAGTGAATTAGTGCTTGGGAGAAAAATAAGACATGGTAAGGATATACACGGGGCCCCAGGTTTGTCATTTTAAATAAATTGTCATGTGGTTATAATACATAATGTATCTAAAGTACACTGTACACCAGGGCCTGGCATATAATGAATGCTTCAATTTAACTTGCCTCTTAAACTCTCAAGTTATTCCTAGGAGTGTTTTGTTGGTGTGTTTTTCTGTTTTAAATCAAAGTGACATGATTATATTGACAGTTAATTTTTTAAAATTTTTGTTTGTTTTCTTCTTTTAAGCAGAGAATATGGTCTGTACATTTTCTGCATTTTGAAATTTTTGAGTATGCACTGTGGCCTAACACAGAAATTATTTAAAAACTATGCTGGAGCCTGTAAAGCTCATATTTCCTATCTAAGGATTATCAAACTAGACACCTATATAGTTGTCTTTTAACTATTAAATTATTCATTGGATAGATAAATTCTATTAATTATATTATTTAGATCATTTTCCTTCATTTTTCTTATTTCTGTATAAACGACTTAAAGAGATATGTTGTTACCAATTTCTCTTTGTTTATCTAATAATTTTTGATTTATGCATTTTGATATAATGATATTGAGGGCATAAATCTTTAGGATTTATATCTTTACTGTAGCTTGTACCATTTATCAGAATAAAATGACATTCTCTACATTTTACTGTCTTTTGTTTGGGTTTAGTATCCAGTGAGAAGTCCGTGACAGAATTTTTACCATGTAGTATACAAAAGGATGTTAGCGAAGAAATAAACAATTCTCCTTTTTCTTTGTGTAAATTTTAAGATCTTCTCTTCCATTTTTGAGTTTGCCTGATATTAATTTACACTTTTATTTTTTTCAGTGTCATTGCTCTTTAAGTGAATCTCTTTTAAGCAGCATGGGTTTTGATTTTTTTTTTACCATAATTGAGAGCCTTTTAGAAGCTTTTTTTGTACTGTACTGTTTCTATGTTGCTATGCTTATATTTTCCCTATTTGTGAGCTGGGATGTCTTCAAATTGTTTTTAAATTCAACTGATACTTTCTTTAAGTAAAAACACACATGTGTATATGAACACACATTTTTATAATCACTATCATGAAATAATCTGTATTTATTTTTTACTCTTCAGACTCTTCTTGTTCCTTCTGCCTGTCCCAGTAATAATCTAACCTCTGTCATAGCCAACATGTGCTAACTTTAGGAAGGCTTTCTAGCTTGGTCTAATGGATATCATCATAATGACTGTTTCTCTATGATAAATTTGCTGCTATGTCCCAGATGCCTGCTAATACTAGAAATTTGCTTATCTGGTTAAAACATAGTGTCTTGATAGAAGCATTCAATATTAGTGATTATTAGGTCACACACATATGCCAAATGACTATAAATGCAAGAAAAGATATAGGTATTATTTACTGCATAAGGATATGAACATGGGGTGATAGTCAAAGCGTTCTTTAGGCCGCCCCACGGTACAGCTGTCTAGAGCCTGTCTATACCACGTGGAAGAGCTCAGCTCAAAAGGTGGTGATGTAACTCATAAAGATGAATCTTATTGAATCAACAATGTTGATAGAATATAGGGGCTTAATAGTTCCTTTCCCCGGAAATTAACTTAATGCCTAGCTATTTATAACTCAACTTATCAGCAATCCCTTTGTGACACAATCTGCAGATCATATCTGGAATCATATATTCACACATATGCCCACTCTCTTCATTTCTTTTTTAACAATTAATATTTGGGCACTCCCCAAATTTAGTTAATTTCCAGATATACACAATCTAAATCCAAGTCACTGAAACCAACTCTCTGGATAGTCAATTTCATCATATTTAGCTTGGTGTTCAGAGATAATCCTCTTTTAAGCCTGTGTCTTGTTGTATGTTTAGGATTTTCATGGAATGAATAACCTAGACTCCTTTTTGGAGAAAAAAATAATTAATGCACATTGGTCTAAGAGTCCAACTAGGGGCAAGGGCTTTCTAACAAAGAGGGATTATCTTCTAACCTCAAAAGATGTGCTCGTCATAGGGGGAACTTCATCGAGAAATAAAATGCAGTGAAGGAATCTGAGAACACAGTCTTAGAACACAGGTTGATTTTGTCAGGAAAGGATGACTTTGTGTAATAACATCAGTGAATCAGGCCCTAAGAACCAGTTCCAATATGACCTACAATAAAAGAGGTAAAAATCTAAGAGAGTAAGTTTAATAAAAAAAATAAACAAAATTATAATTCTGGAGGTACCACACTAAATGCAGAAAACTAGCTCCTTAGGCCCCCTTTCTGGTAGCCTAAATAGGACAGTAATAGTATTGGTAATGAGACTCCCTTCTATCTCAGTAAGACAACAGATCGTGTTAGTGGAGAAAGGAGACCGAAAGCTTTGGAAGACTTTTAATAGCCAAGAAGGAGAACCAGTGGATGTCCTTGGGCATAAGATTGCCAGATAAAATGCTCAAATTTCGTGCCTGTAGTCCCAGCTACTTGAGAGGCTGAGGCAGGAGGATCACTAAAGCCCAGGAGTTTGAGGTTACAGTGAGCTATGATGATGCCACTGCA
>NW_012133858.1:112067-118173 GCF_000956105.1 Propithecus coquereli
CAAAACCCTGGAATAATAAATAAAAAAAAAAAAAAGAAAAGAAAAAGTTTAGTTAAAAGGTCCACCCAAAACTTATATTTAATCAGCCATAACTGTGTCACAGAGCCGTCCATAGCTGTAAGAAAGGTTGGAAAACATAAATTTTTAATTGGGTACATTGTCACTCACATGAACTTGCATTCTCTTAATAAATAAGAAGGGGAGAATAGACATTGGGTAATCAATCTGAGCAGAATGTGCTATAATCTAAGATTCTATATTTTTTGTCATTTTACTGTCTTTAGTCAATACATCTTTTAAATCATTGAGAACAAACAAAAACCATTTAAAAATTTTGTGAGGAATACTGAATTAGGAAGAGTGGTTCTGGAACGGTGACCTCTTGACCCTCCTAAAAATTGTCCCTTACTAATACAGTTTGTTTCTTTTTAGACCAATTTTTTCTTACTCTTTCTTCTTCTCTCCTTTCTTTGCTCTTTACTTATCTCATCTGAGCATGGTTATACCTGCCAGATAAGTTTTTCGGGAGAATTTTTTTTTAACTTGTAAAACTTGTAAGTATTTTTAGTAACTTGTTTTTAATAACATTCGTATCATCTAATCGGCCCTGTCTTCTATTCAAGGTGTGCCTCTTTTAATCTGTATCCACCTTCCCAAGTCTAGCCTGCTTAGATTCCTAACATCTATAATTTCATTGTCTAATAATGAATTCTTTCCTCTATTAAATCATTTCACGAAAATTCCCTTCCTGTGTTCTTCACTGGTGTGGAGGATTAAGTCATTATTTACAATTCTGTATGTCTTCTTGATTTAGAATTATTTATGTATGTCCTTTGTCATTTGACATGGTGGTATCACCCTCTAGAGTGGGCAGAGTATATTTCCCCTCCGCAACAATATTGAGTTTAGCTACATGTTTGGTTTTCAACAACAAAATGTGGGTGCCTGGGTGGCAAATGATCTCTAAATCCTGCGGTAATCCCAACGTGATTTCCAAGATTTCTCTGAATTCTAGGGTTTATTCTAAAAGTAACCACAGTACAGCAAGGGGAAAATAGGGAGGTTTTCACAACCTAAGTCAGCCACAGAAAGTGAGCCATTGCCTAGATTCTGTTCACTCCGGCAATTTGATTAAAGTAACTTCTCAGATCTATGCATCTATTTTCCTCTTAGGTGGGACTCCAATGCATTCTCAGGCAGCAACATTTAAGTACACAAATGTGGTAATGTTTTTACATAAACTATGAGAAGGCCTTAAGAAAAGGTGATATGGAAATTTGAGGCATTATAATACTGAATAATTTCCCACACTACTTAGCTTCCAGAAAAGGACAGTTGAGGACTCGGAAGGAAATTGGAGTTGCTCTCTTCTCCATAACTAACAATTGCACCTCGGAACAAACATAAGCATTGTCTCTATCAGCCCAGATTCTAGATATATGTCTGGGCACGCAACAGAAACACCACCTCAGCCCTGGCTCCTTGCCATTTATGGAGGAGCACCCTGGGAACAGGTGCATCTTCTGTTCCAGTGTCGACCAGCGGGGCTCAAACACTAGATTACTGGCAGGAGTCTGGAGAGTGTTGGGGAAGAGAGTTTTCTTCAGGAAGTCCAAACTGGCTACCTATGTCGGTGGCATGAGGAAATTCTGAAAGACTCCCTCTGCTCCTTGTCACTACACTTTCCCTATCTGCAATAAACTAAACTAGACAGCAGCTGCATCTGGCCACTGTCAGAGGGGCAGTGGCTGCAGCTGGTTTCTCTCCCACAGGGGCTTTGCAGTTATACGGTGCCCACTCTGGCACCGAGTCAGCTGGCAGCCTTTCCTGCAAACTTCTCGGAATTCTATTTTCTGTGTTCTGAACACTTGCTGTTGTTCACAGTCATCCAGTGGCCAGTGGAAGTGATAGCCAGGAAGTGTATGCGGTTCAGTAAGCCCTCTATAAGCATGAGCTCCCTCAGATACAATGTGGCTCGCATGAGTAACAAGGATGACTTGTGGTGAAGTTAAGGTAGCTGGAGTGCCTACCGAGAAATTTCCTCAGACTCTGTTTTTCAGCATGCAGGGAAAAAAACCAAATATGGAAGCATTTTTCTTTTTCTACTAAAGGGAAGTCAAGCTTCTTTTGCTCATAAGGTCTGGGCTGTTCTTACCCATAAGGGGTGGGGGAGCACTAATCAGCCTTGTGTTTCTAGACAAAAGAAAAGTTGCTGAGTAAATCTGGGTCACTCAGATGATAAACAGGCTTCTGTGTATTGATGGTCTATGGCCATAGTTCACAAACTCAAAGCCTTTTAGGGAAGAGGCAGACATGGAAATGACCAACGCTGACCTGGTAAGGTAAATTCTGACCCCTGGCTTTCTGAGAGACAGTAGGAAGTGGTAGAGATAGAGCAAGATAGAGAGTTCTTGTCCTGCCTAAAGGGGGGTGGTGCCACTCAATTCCAGCTGGCTGTTCCTACAGTATTTGGGAACACAGAGCTCACTTCAGGAACAAAAAACAACAGCAGTAATGGACATAGGAAAACAGAACTTTCCTCCTCTCCTGTTTGGGGACCAAATAAGCCTCCCAGGATTTTTCTGTGATAGAAGCAATGCAAAATCTCTGTACAATGCTTGATGTTGGATAGTCCTACAAGTTTGGGTTATTTGAGGACTGGAAAAAAACTGATAATTACATCCAATAAATTATAGTGCCTTGCACTAGATTGCTGCAGAATACTATTATATTACTAGTAAATTTTTTCAACAATGAAAATCGCTGTTCTAAGATATGTAAATGGGGTGAGTTTTGAGTTTCTTCTACTGAAGAGAATTATAAAAAGACGAAACTGGGGAATAGGTAGAGAAAGGGAGACAAAATGAGTGGCAGAAAAAAATAAGAAATGTTTTGCAATGATCCTGTAGAAAAGGTAATGGCAGATAGGAGAGGCAAATCTCTATGTCAGGTCTGTGCTCTGGTGGTTTGCAGAAAGGGAGAGAGCTGAGGATTGTGCAAAAGTATGGATAGATGCTTAGTGAGAAGAGGACATAGGAGTTAATAGCTCTGAGTCACACAATCAGTAGTTCTTGAGTATTTAGTTGGAGAACCAGATGAAGGGTAAAAAGTTTTGCCTAATACATTAAAAATAAATATATGAAATAAATCTTTTAGGAAAAGTGATCCAGAAATATATGTATAATGCAAAGGATCACAAATGGAAATTAAGAGCAAATATGCATCATTCACAATTTAAGATTTTTAGTATTGTTAATTTGGCTTCCATTTAGAGAACTAGCTTTATTGATTTTTTTTGTATTAGCAGCTGTGACAAACCACAGAAACCAAACTGCATTGGCTTTATTGGAAGATAATTTATTTGAAGGAAATTGGGTAGCTCACAAAATCATCAGGAATGCCATGGAGCCAAGTTTAGAAAAGGAACGAAAGAGACTAAAGGGAAGTAAGATGTGGTGAAGATCCTGCCATAGCAGCACCACCCTGGACTCTACTGTCCATGAACATTCACTGCTGAGACATAAGGCTACGATTCCATAGCCTATTTCTAGGATATGTCTTAACCTTTGTTTTATTTCCTCAAGACTCAGTGTTTGGAAGCAGTATCTAATTGGCTGTTTAGGGTGATTTCCCTGCATCATGGCTGCCCTCAACCTTTGAATCCTGTAGTGGGAGGTAGACTTTTCACAGGAATCCCCCAATAGAGGAAAAGTCTTCCAAAATGAGCATGCACAAAAAAATAACAAATTTCTTTTGCATTTATTTAAATTGTATTTAGATTGTATAGTTTCTACTAACTTTTTCTCTCAGAGCAGTTTTCTTATAAAACTTTATTGTATCAGTTGTAAATTCTTGTATCATTGAGGACTTTATGTAACCTAAGCCACATGATGAGGGAAAGATTAGCATAAAATTGTGTGAACCTAAGTGAAACAGTGAGGATGGATAAAGCTGTTGTACAACCCATGACTGTTCTTTCTTTCCAGCTGAAGTCAATATTATTGGCACCACTGTAGCAACGGAAAATAGGAGCGGGAAGAGAAGTTGAAAGATAGAGTGAGAGAGAGAAAGAGAAAGAAACAGATACACAAAAGAGCTTCTCTCTATCTAGAGGAATAAACAGGATGAAATTATTTAAGAACACTCACAATATTTGTGTCTTAAACTAAACATATAAATCATGAGTCATGCAGAATGTGCATTGATCAGAGTCACTACTGACATTTCAGTGAGTAATAAATCTGGAGGGGGTGGATTTAGAACTAGCTCACAACAAAGAAAAACAATCTGGCCATCCATTTTTATCGTTAGTCATTTATTCATTCATTTCTTCAACAGATATACAGGGGCACCTACTATGAACATAAGATTAAATAATTGAGTACAAAAAAAGAGAACCGATGAGCAAAATCAAGATAAGAAGAAAAATGAAATGATAGACAATTAGGGACAAAAATAAAATAAAGTATTATATTTTAAACTAGTCTCATGTTTCAGAGACATTTAAGAGGCAATGGTGAATGGACAAGCTAATCCTAAAATTCTCATGGAAATGCAAGGGACTATGAAAACAATCTTGAAAGAAAATAAAAGATGTTGGAGGACTCCTAGTTTCAAACTTACTAGAAAGCTATAGTAATCAAGAGAGTATAATAATGGCATAGGATAGACACATAAACCAATGGGATAAAATTGAGAGTGCAGAAAATAAACTCATACACCTATGGTCAATTGATTTTGAACAACGATAACAAAACAATTGAATGGGGAAAATAATAATCTTTTTAATAAATGGAACTAAGAAAACCATATATCCACATGCAAAGGAAAGAATTTGAACCTCTAGCTTATACCATACACCAACATTAACTCAAAATGGATCAAAGACCTAAATTTAAAAGCTAAAACTACAAATCCTTAGAATAAAAATACAGGTGTAAATCTGCATGACCTTAGATAAGAGCAGTTTCTCAGATATGATACCTAAAGCATAAGCAACCAATGACAAAATAGGTACACTGAACTTTATCAAAATTAAACACTTTTGTGCACCAAAAGACATTACATAGAAAGTGAAAAGACAACCCCCAAATTGGAGAAAATATTTGCAAAGCATATATCAGATAAAGGTCTAGTATCCAGAATATATAAAAAACTCTTATAACTTAAAAACATGAAGACAAATAATATAATAAAAAATGGGCAAACAATATGGATAGGTATTTCACCAAATAAGATATACAAATGGCAACAAATAACAAGATAAGATGCTCATCATCATTTTTCGTTAGGGAAATGTAAATCAAACCATATCACACTCACAAAGATGTCTGGAATGAAAAGACAAAAAACAATAAAATGGAAAACAAGTGGTGGGAAGGATGTGGAGAAATTGGATTCTTCATACATTGCTGGTGGAAACATCATAAGATGGTACATACACTGTGGAAAATAGTTTGACAGTGTATCAGAACATTAAACAAAATTACCAGATAACCTAGCAATCCACTCCTAGATGTATAGGCAAGAAATTGAAAACATATGTCTACTAAAAAATTATACATAAAGGTTCCAAGTAGCATTATTCATAATTACCAAAAATTAGAAACAGCTAATTTCCCCCAACTGGTAAATTGATAAACAGCATGTGGTATGCCTATGCAATGGAATATTATCCAGCCATAAAAAGGAAAGGACTAAAGTACTGAATATGCTACTATATAGATGAATCTTAAAAACATTATGCTAAGAACCTGGAAGAAACCAGACACAAAAAGCCACATATTATATGATTCCATTTATATGAAATGTCTAGATTACACAAATCTACAGGAACAGAAAATAGATTATTGATTTCCAGGGGCTGTGAGAAGGGAAGTCTTGGAACTGACTACTAGACTGCAATTATAATAGCTACAGGGTTTCTTTGTGAGGCAATGGAAATGTTCCAGAATTATATAGTGGTGATGGTTGAACAACATACTGAATATACAGAAAAACCCACTATGTTGTATACTTTTAAATGTTAAATTTTTTGTCAAGCGAATTGTATTTAAATTGTTTAAAAAGAGGGACAAAAGAGGAAACTGTAGCTATAAAACATGAA
>NW_012133858.1:121463-123466 GCF_000956105.1 Propithecus coquereli
TGAATAGCACTTATTGGAGGTGAGAGACGAAAGGAATGGTGTAGCCAGGGATGTCATCTCTGAAAACAAAATATCTAAGGGGAGGCCTAAAGGATGAATAAGAATTAACCAAAAGCAAGGTGGGATAAAGAGTCTGCCAGGTACAGGGAATATCATGTGTAAAATCTTTGATGCCGTGAATAGATTATCAAGCTCAAGGAACGGAAAGGACATTGTATTGCTGAGCAGAGTGAGTAAGCAGAAATTTCAAGACACAGGACAGATGCCAGATCATGTATGGCCTTCCAGCCATGACCAGGAATTTGGATTTTGTCCTGGGAACAATGGAAAACCATTGAATTAGTTTAGGAAGGAATGTACTATTTTATATTTAGAAGATTACTTTGACTAATAAGTGAAGAATTGATCTGAAAGGAATAAGACCTTCAAAACAACAGTTTCAAACTACCATATTCATACAAATATTGGGTGTAATTGCTTGCAATCATCTTAGGCTAATGACTCATGTCTGGAGACACAGGAAATTGAGAAGAGTATGGACTTTTGAGACAAAATGCATTGAATCCAAATTTTAGTTCCATCACACACTAGCTCTGTGATCTTGGGCAATGATTATAACAGACTACATTTAGTAAATTCTTAAACTGACATCAACTTAACTTTGATTACCAAAAAAGTAAAACAACAGTAACTCTATATTTCACCTCTTCTCCATCCCCACATTTTGAATTTTGATGTCACAATTTACAACTGTTTATATTGCATATCCCATAACTAATTGTTGTAATAATTACTATTTTTAATAGTTTTGTTTTTTAATCTTCATATGAAAGATAAAAAAGATAAAAGGGTTTTACATACCACAATTACAGTATCAGGGTATTCCAAGTTTGATTATACACTTAATTTTGCCAATGAGTGTTATACCTTCAGTTGTTTTCATGTTACTCATTAGTGTCCTTTTCTTTCATTTTGAAAAATTCTTTTAACACTTTTCAATTAAAGAAGTGAGTCGCAGAGATAGAGCAGAGAAATAAGAGAAAAGAGCAAAGCCTTGTCTTTTTAGCATTTCTTGTAAGACAAGTCTGGTGATGATAAAATCTCTCAGCTTTTTTTTTTTTTTTGCTGGGAGTCTTTATCTCTTCTACATTTTTGAAGGATAGCTTTGCAGAGTATAGTATTCTTGTTTGGCAGTTTCTTCCGTCAGTGCTTTGAATATATTGCCGCACTCCCACCTGGCCTGTAAGGTTTCTACCCAGAAGTCTACAGCCGGTGTATTGGAACTCCCTTATAGGTTATTGGTTTCTTTTCTCTTGCTGCTTTCAGGATCCTCTCCTTGTCTTTTATAGTTTGATTATAACACGTCTTGGGGTAGTCTTATATGGATTGCATCTTATTGGTAAACTTTGACCTGGATATTTATATCTGGCTCCAGGTTTGGGAAATTTTCTGTTATTATGTATTTAAATAAACTTTCTATACTCTGTCACTCTCTACTCCCTCTTAAACACTGATAATCCAAATATTTGCCCTTTTGGTGTTTTCCCATAGATCCCGTAAGCTCTCTTTGTCCCTTTTCTTATTTTCTTTTTTCTGCTCAGATTGTATATTTTCAAATGTCCTGTCTTTGAGCTCACTGATTCTTCTGCTTGATCAATTCTGCCATTGATGTTCTCTATTAGTTTTTTTTTTCATTTTATTCATTGTGTTTTTCAGCTCCAGGATTCCTGTTTGATTTTTAAAAATTATTTCAGCCTCTCTGTTAAATTTCTCTGATAAATTTCAGAATTAATTGTTTCTCTGTATTTAGTTAAAGCTCATTGAGCTTCCTTAAAACTGTTTTTAATTCTTTCTCAGGAAGATCATACCTCTCTGTCTCTTTAGAGTTAGTCACTTATGTTTTTCATTTGGTAATTTCACATTTCCCTGATTGTTCTTGATCCTTGTGGTCATGCACTGATGCCTGCACATTGAATATATAGGTATCTATTCCAGTCTTCACA
>NW_012133858.1:123516-125692 GCF_000956105.1 Propithecus coquereli
CTTATGAACAAATGAAAACAACTACACCTATAGTTTGAAGGATAGTTATACATATTCAACAACTTAGAGAGCAAAGAATAGTGCAATGCTATCTTCAATTTTCTCCAGGATAAAAGAGTCAAAACCAAAACTTTATGCCTGAAACACATCAATCAAATGGGAGAGAAAAATATAGGTGCTTGATGACAGACAAGAACTTAGAACATCTACAACTCACACACTCTTTATGAATAAAAGAAATTGTTCAAGAAGGTACTCCAACAAAATGAAAAAAACTCAAGCCAAGACAGCGGATGACCTAGGATATATATTTAAGTATCATCCAGAAAAGAAGAAAGCTTAAAAGTACTGAAAAAGGAATCCATTAAAATGAGATGCTAGGGAAATTTCCCTACTACAGAGTTTAAATGACACTGAGTAACAATTCCTTCTCTGAGTTGAAAACACTTCATGGTTCTACACTGAATAATATGTATATAATTAAATGCTGTGAATTCTGGGTAGTGAATTTCAATTTTTGAAATCAACTGATAAAGCATGAAAGATATACAGGTATAAAAGTGATAAACATTAAGATAAATCTTAATGTAAATATGGTAACATAAAAGACAAAAATGACTTAGAGATTAGAAAATGGTGGAAATAATGATAATTGCTCTAATTCTCTCATTTTCATATCAGGAAATGAATAGAAACTGTCTAAAGTCAATAAATTAAGAAATAGAGGTTAAAGTAATAAAGGCAACAAGTAGATAAACAAAAAATAATATGACCAGAAAAGTAGAGAGAGCATAAATATTTTTAGCAATGGCTCATTTCATAGGCCATTTAAGGGGAAATAGAGCTGTGTTTGTGCTTCTAGTGCAGTTCTCTGAAGGAGTATGTAGTTGATTAATTAAGTTGATGGCCTCAACTAATGGGGCCTTCCTGTATTCAGGCCTCGTGCTCTGTAGGTTAGTAGTCCTCTCCCACTACGACTCTGTGCTTAAACATGTGATTTACTTTTGGTCACTTATTTCTTCACAGAGTTAATACAAGCAGAGGCTTGAAAATGCATTTTATATTTCCCTTTCCTCTCTTGCTTCCTTTAATTGCCATGAGAACATGCCCTGGCTAGTTTGCTTCTGCTGGATAAAACATATACAGCCAATTCCTAACGACTACCCAAGGGTTCTTTCTTGTCTTCTTCTTTTCCATTTGTATTAATCCCTTCTCCGACAGTGAGTGCCTAATCCTCCTGTGTGTAACTAATCTCTGGACCATGCTGGACACCTCTGCAGCCCTTGGTGCTGCAGCCTCTAAGCATCACCACTTCTTCAGATCCCAGCACGGCTGCTCCTTGGCCCCTGGCCCTGCCACTGGCTCCTTGGACATGACTGAGTACTACCCATTCATCCCCAACCTGCCATCCCACCACCCTCTCAGGCCGCATTGCTGCCTCCTAGGGCAGGGAAAGGAGCAAAAGGGAAGAGAAAGAGAGACTTCAATAAACATTTCTATTTAAAATAATTTATTTGGCAAAACTAACTCAGGACAGATGATCTTTTCACTTATTAGGGATGGTAGGAGAGAGAAAGGATTTCTTAATCTTATTAAAAAAACAAACCTCTATTTTGGATGTCATCATTATTGGTGATATTCTTCTACTGGGATCATATCTTCTCCCAGATATGCATAAAAATTGAATTCAGGTACTAATTTGAATTGTTCAGCAGTGATACCATAAAGCATAACTATTTGTCTAATGCCTATCATATTTCAAGAATATAAAAAGTCTGCAAGCCAATAAAATACCATTCCACAATCACCAGATGAACAAATTTAAAAATTTTTGACAATGTCAAGAATTGGCAAGACTGTGGAGAAAAAGCAACTTTCATATCCTGCTGGTAGAGAATAAATCAATATATTTTGAAGAACATTTGGAAAATGTCTAGTACATTTGAAAATGTACCTTTATTCGGAGGTACATTTCCTAGAGAAAATGTGCAGATAAATGTACTAGAACTACTGATATCGATATAACCAAAAACTTAAAATATAATATGCAGCCAAAATAGAAGAAAGAAAACAACATAGCAGCATTATATAATCACTGATAAATATTTTGTATGGAGTTTATAAATATGCTAAATAATTTTGCATATTGTTTGTGACATACATATCTATAATAATA
>NW_012133858.1:129497-130624 GCF_000956105.1 Propithecus coquereli
CAGTAAGTTAAGAGACATTGAGAACAATTAATGGGATGCAACGATGAATCATTTCTACTTGCCTAAAGTCATAACTTTTCACTGACATCATTGCTCAGTCATCAACAACCGTATCTGGAAAATACAAAGTGGAAGTAAAGAACTGGTGACATGTGGGCAATCTTTAACCAGAAAGCCAAAATAATAGAGCTGGAAGGAACTGGATCAACTGGACTGCTGACAAAATCGGTGACTAGAAAGGTAAATATAGGGTTAGTAAATATTTTTTTAAATTTAATACTGTGATTGTTTGATAATAAATTCACAAATATGTATGAAACAGAGGTAATAGGGTCAATCTTTCTAAGCCAAAATGCTTGCAGAACAATTTGTGGTAACCATGCCCACAGTCTTTCTACTTGATCTTTCTATACTGGGGATAGCATCCAAGATGTACCACTTCTAAAAATATGATACCTACTCTCATATGCACATACTACTTTATGAATTATGGAACAACTCAGAAAACATCTTGCATCTTAATAATGATGAAGCAATGATTATCATTATTTCATGAGCACTAAAATCATATTAAATTATGACTATATCTTTGTAGACTATATTCTTTCTACACAACAAATTAAAATCAAATACTATATCAATCAGTCTAGCACTGACTATAACTGCAACCCTATTTCCTAGGACATCCATTCCTAAGTGCCAATCTTGGGATTTCAAGACAGTCAGATAATTTAAATAAACCCATTTTCTATTTTGCATTTTCACAATTGCCTTAGTTCTCCATTATACTCCATATGTGAAAAGACAAGAAATACATAAGAATAATTGACTCTAAAGAGCAAAACGCTTGGAAGTATACATTGAAAAAAAAATGTGTTCTCTTTACTCTTAGGTAGAAGGTAACGATAAAGTGTAGTGGGCTTTTGCATCAGATACAATTGCCTTCACATCTCATTTTGTCTAGCTGGTAACCTTAGCCAAGTCACTTAACTGCTTGAGCCTCAGTTGCCATGTTTGAAAAATAATGTGTACCTCATGAGGTTTTCCTGAGGATCAAATGAGATAATATATATAAAGTGTCTATAGGCATGCTTGGCACATAGTAAATGCTCAAGAAATAGTACTTA
>NW_012133858.1:130674-146926 GCF_000956105.1 Propithecus coquereli
ACCATTTTAATCAGCCAAATCAACCCCAACTTCCAATGAAATAAATCCCACATTGAGCAAGGAAGCAATAGTTTCCTATTATTGTCATCCTGGGTTTATTTCACCATATTCTTTTTATAATATTAATATTACTATTATTAGTGTGCATTGTTGAGGTCTCTAAAGCCACATATCATTATTTTTCAACTTCTTGTTACTTCCTAACTGCATAGTACATGGAGTTTAATGCACTAAAAAAATGCTCAGTGCTTAATGAATTACTGAACAATTCAACATTTTCTCAGTGGTTTCCAGGGTCAGCATTCAGTGAGGAAGGGGCCATGGCATTGCCTCCACGCCTGGTTTTATAAAATAATGTATCCCTCCATTAGGCCCCCAAAGAGAAGGTAAGTACTCTACACTTGCTTATTAGGAAAACTTTTGACATCTATGATCAAAGAAATAAGGAAGGATTTTATCTACCAAGAACCAAGCCTGGGATATTGGATTTTTCTCTTTTTCTTGATCTGAAATATGTTCCTCTGTAACATTCAATGCAGTGTGTACCATAGTCATCTTCTTTATGTTGTGCAACATTTTTATTTATAGTGTAAACTATGTAATAATAATACTATAAGCTCTTTAAGGACAAAAAGTCTTCATATTTGTCTCTGTATTTCTGGGATATAAGTACAGGCAACACATAGCAGATATTCACATGGCTAGGTGCCTCTTTCTGAGATAATAAGTACTTAAGATATACCATACATAAATCTGATACTCATACAGATTATCTTATTTAATCCTTATGAGATTCCTGTGAGGTAAGTACTATCACCTTTCTCGTTTTACACATGAGAATATTGAGGTTTAGAAAATCAAACTAATTTGTTCAAGATTGCACAGCTACTAAGTTTTCCAGCCAAGTTCAGGCTATCAGATTCCAAAGCCCAAACTGTTAACCACTACTTTAAATATGTCTCTTCTCTTTTGGGCTTATGTGCTGCCCCTTCCAAGGTGGTCTTTCCTGCCCATTGAAGTTAAGTGTCCTTCTCTCTTATTCCAATAACCACATTCTGTGCATTTCCTTCAGAGCATTCGTCCTAATTTGTAATTATACGTATTTTTCATTCACATACCTATTTTGCTTGTTTGTTTCTCCAACAGACTGCAATTCCCTCAAAGTAGGGCCAGCTCTGTTTTATTCGCTAATCTATACCCAGCACCTCATAAGCTGCTTAGTGTATAGTTAAGTGCTCAAAAAATATGTGAAAAAAGATGGAAATTAAATGCAGAAATAAATTAATGAAGGTCAAAGTAAGTATTAGTTCCTTAGGAACAAGAACTGTGACTATTCAAACTAGTTTCCCCAGTATCTAGCATAATGCCTGACATACCAGGAACTTAATAAATATTTGTTGAATGAATGAATGAATGTCTACAGATAAGTGGGTTATATATAAGCAGACTTATTCTTATATTTATGTTATAAATTCATTTTGCAATTAACAAGCAAAACATTAATAGTGATCAAATACACTTCCCTTCTCCTAGGGAAAAAGGATATTAAACAAAATTGGAAACAATTTTAAGCATTTCTAGTTTTTCTCATAAAGATTTTCTGCCCCTACTTTCTGTTTTTGAATTCACTCCTATTTTATAGCTAAATTTATTTCTAAACTCTTCTAAAGCCATAATCCCTCTTTCTCTCTTTATAATCCCCTTCATGCAGACCTGTGGCCTCAAAGTAAGGCCCCTGTCCCTTCCAAGACCTACTGAATCAGAAATTCAGAAAAGTGGAAACAACGATGTGTTTTAACAAGCCCCTTACTACAGCCCTTGTTCTTAAGCATGGTAAACATATAAGAGGCTGTTAATACAGATTCTTGAGCTCCACCACCGAACTGTCTGATTTATTAGGTCTAGGAGGGGCCTGAGAATTTGCATTTGCATTTCTAACAGATTCCCATGCAATATCAAAGTGCTAGCCTGGGGATCATACTTTGAGAAAGATCAACATAGAGTTTAGATGTAAGTCTAGAATTCTCAAGTCTGGGTGTGTATTTGAATCACCTGAGGATTTAGTACCCAGGCTGCACTCCAGAACAATTACAGCAGAATATCTGGGTATGGATCCATTTTTTATAGTTCCTCAGTGTTCCAAAGTATAAGCCAAGTTTGAGAATCACTGTAGTTCAATGCTTCTCAAACAATGTGCATTCTATTGACTAAAGACTGAGGTGGGCCCCTTGCTCATAAAATGTGGTCTGGAGGGCAGTAGCTTGGACATCTCCTGTGACTTATAAGAAATGTAGAGCTCTGGCCCCACCTCACACCTCTGCTTTAGAATTTGCATTTAACAGAACCCTGAAATAATTCTTAAACATATTAGAATTTAAGAAAAATTAGAGATCACTAAGGATAAAAAAATCCATTAGAAAAGAATCAACAGAATCCAAGATTCACCACTTAGAATCAGATAGAAAGTAAGTATTCTCTTTGATGGTCTTTGAACTCTGACTTGGGAGTCCTCTTCTAGTCTTTCTAAGGCCTTTTAATTAAATGCGTGCATGTGCATGCATACGTATGTGACATGAGAGTGTGTGTAGACAAGTATCACGTGAGTGTGTGCTTTTCCCAAGTCCTTTTCTTGCTTACTTGCTTGTTATTATCCTTATCCTGTCCACATTTTTCCCTGGATGGTACATCATACCATTCCACTTTCCATTCACTCAAGGTCTTCAAGCTTCGTGAACAATGGAAAATTTGCAGTCCCTTTGTGGCTACATCACAGAGTACTGTGATTTCCATAATTTTAGAGGAGCTGGCATCCCAGGGAATGAGGTAGTAGTGGGTGGATTCATCCATAGGGAAGGCAGATGTGTTAGGATGAGATGGGTATTCCTTCCTAATTCTACTAATAACTGAAGCACAAGAACCACCAGTCTCTTTATGCTTTTAGAACAGATGGAGAAAATTTTTAAACTGCCTCTGATGAGTCAGAAATCCAAGTTCTATTCTGAGTTCTGTGACTTTGGAAAGCTTGTTTATCTCAGCTTCAACTAGTCAAGTTGTGGAATAACTTTCCCTTTAAAAAAGAGAAGTCATAGAAAGCAGCAGTGCCAACAGCCAAGTTCACTTTTTCCCTGTTACTCCGAGGAATAAAAATGGCTGGGTTGGCATCAGTCTTCAGCTTTGGAGAAGAAGATGGAATGGAGTATAGAAACTCTAAGCATTTCTTGCTGAATGAAAAAAAAAAAAAACCAGCGTGAAAAGAAAAAAGAGAGAGAACAGAGTCTGTGCACACAGAAAAGCACTACAGCTGTGTCCTTAAAATGACAAGAGGAAGGAAATAATTGAGGATCAACTGGAAAGTTATCCCTGGATAGCTAAAGCCCCAGTAAAGAAAAAATAATAATAATAATAACTAACATTATGTAATACTTTGCTTTTTGTTTCATTTGGTTTCACAATTTTATGAAGGACCTATTATTTGATTATTCCCATTTTACAGGTTTAAAAATCTGAAGCATCAAAGGTCACTGTCCTAAACAAAGTCACACAGATCATAAATGTCAGAAGTAGAGGATAACCATATTATATGGCTTCAAATTCTATAGGGTTTCTTGGAAATATTATCTGCTCCCCACTGCTATCAGGCCTTTGATGATGTCCGTTCATAATCTTTCACTATGGTGGCATTAATGATTCCCCCTAAGAGAAATTTTATGAGGACCCATGGGGGAGACAAAGAAGGCAGGTAAGTGATCTTCCAACTCAGTGTTTTCTGAACATCTCTCGAAAATAAAAATCACTTGGGTACCTGTTAAACATTCAGTTTTAGCAGGCACTTATCCTGAAGATTCTGATTTAACACATTGACTGCCACACTAGAAAATTTTTTTTCCTCTGGGGCCATGGTGTTTTATTAAAACAAAACAATCCTTTCTAATTTGTTATTTTTTATTGTTTTCTGTGTGTGAGTTATACGCAATGCAATCCACATTTTTAGAATTGTCAATATTATTTGTAACAATAAGAACATCAATAAGTAAAATTTTCATGAACCAACTGCAGGGCCTTGCTTCACGCAGCCCGGGGCTCAAAACTAGCCTGAGTTAAATACAACTCACATGGCAGTCAATGTGTTAAAGTGTCTTGGATGGCCCTGGGCACTTATATTTTTAAGTTTGTCTTAATTAGTTCAGGTTAATAAATATAAGGCTGCTATAAAAAGTTATCATAGACTGGGTGGTTTTAACAATGAACATATATTTTTCACAGTTCTCAAAGCCGGAAACTCAAAGAGCAAGGAGCTGATAGATTCAGTGTCAGATGAATCTGAAAACCACTTCCTGGTTTGGAGATGGCCATCTTCTTGCTGTGTTTTCACATGGCAGAAAGCAAAGAGAGAGGAAGCAAGCTTTCTCCTGTCTCTTCTTAGAAGGATACTAATCCCATCATGAAGTCTCAATCCCCATGAACTAATTACTTCCTAAAAGGCCCACCTTCTAATACCATCCCACTGGTGTTAAGGTTTCAACATACAAATTTTGGAAGACGTAAATATGCAGTCCATAGCAAGCACACATATCCATGTTTTTCTTTTCATTGAAGAAGATTAGGAAGAATTGATCTTCTTAATGCATAAATCTACAATTGTGGTTAGAATAATAATTAAATGAAAATATGTTATTTTAACATTTCCAATACTGGCCTCTTTAATCCAAAGTATATCCAGGCATTCCCTCTGCAGCATTATATCAATCTTATTTGTAATTTTTGTTTTATTTATTTTTTGTAGAGATGGGGTCTCACTATGTTGCCCAGGCTGGTCTTGAAGGACACAAGCAGTCCTCCTGCTTCAGTATCCCAAAGTACTGGTATTACAATCATGAGCCACTGCATGAAGGATAGTATTTTTATTTTAATAAAATGATCTGGTAATTAAAGAGATGTTTGATATGATATCATCTATGAATAAGGATCCTGGCTCAGTGTAGGTCTGAGCCATCTGCCCTGCGTTTACATACCACTTGGATACAAATGTGTGAGGTTAAAGCTTTGATACTTTAGTTGAAATAATCTGGCAACTCTTTCTAGAACTTAATAACCCTTGCTCTCAGGAAAAGAATTTTATAGAATCTAAATCTTTAATATGACAATTTAGCTTCTTTTGAGAGTATTTCTAGCTTTCTGTTGTTGATGTTTATTGCCTCAAGTCTTTTTTTTTTTTTAATAGGCAGGGTATAAATCCCAGTAGATAAATAACCAAAAAGCTAGGTTGGAAAGACTATCTGGAAACCAGATGGGCAAGGCATGGGAATCTCTGCTGTTGAGCACTGTGTTCACTGATGAGGATTTATGGAGCTAGGATGGAAGCGATTCAATGTATAGGCATTGAATGAGAACATATGCAAGTTAAATTACAGCATATGTGGATCACAGGAGTTGTCAGAGAAGGAAGTGGCGATAACATAACAATTTAGAAATAATATAAAGAAGCTAGAGGCTAAATACATCATGGCGATATAATTTAGTTAGGTTAGCTTTAGTAAGAATAAATAACAAGAATGAAGTTCAGAGCAATAATGATAACAAAAAGACTAATAGGTACTATTTGGCACTCAACAGTGTGCCACAAAGTATTTTAAGCACTTCACTTGAAATACCTTAATTAATCTTGAAATAAGAACTATCGCTATCTCTATTTTATAGATAAAGTATTCAGCAGTAAAGCCATCAGGTCCTAGGCTTCTCTATTTTACAAATAAAGAAACTGAGGCAGAGAGAGGTTAATAAATTTGACTATGGTCAAAAGTTTCTAAGTAGCTGAGGCAATTGGGTTCACAGGCAAACAATATGTGCCCTGAAATTCTACCTCAAGGAAGTTCAACTGACCTACAGACTTCACACCCTGTCCCAGGCCTTCCGGCCTTGATCCCTACCATCGCCTTAGACAGTCTTCTCTTACTGAAATCTTCAGTTACCAAATGACAGCCAACTTCTGGCTCCCAATAAGGCCCCTTCTGATGTCTTCAGTTCCCTACCCCAGTGGGGAATTCATTCCACTGAGGAATAAAATGGGATGATAAAAACAGTAAATCATACGAACATATGCAGAATGAGGTAGTATGATGACAAATTTCTATCATATTTGTAAAACATACACAACTAATGTTTATAATTAGAACCCAACTCCATGTCCTTCATAAATTATAGTGATTAAATTTAATCAAAGGTAATGACTACATAATCCCAGGCATAATTCATCTACATCTTTTGAATATGTTAAAGTCTTGTTGAGAAAGGCTCTTGGACCCTCTAGGGATTACTGTCCATGTCCTAGATGCTGCTGGAAAATTAAAATTGGTCTGTTCAAGGTTGGTGCATCCAAGGTGAGCATGCAGATGTTGTCTTACACAGGTACTGAGCATCTACAATTTGCAGAGTCCTTTTGCTTTTCTTCTCACCTCCCCCATCCAGTTTAAAAAGGAGTCTAAGAATTCTGGGTAAATAGGGTACCCTCTTTAGTTATTATAAAAATCTCCCTTGCAACTCAAAAGAAATCCCCCCTGGAAATAGTTGTAAGGGGGTTTTAGCTATGATAAGATATGCACATTTATGTGGAGGAGTAAAGATTGATTGACTCTTTTACTCTATGAAGAGAATGAGGTTATTTATTGATTAGATGTTTTATAGCATCTTTCCTCTGAAAGGTTCAACTTATGCACAGTTGGGGAAAAGTTTGTCCAAGGGATATAATTTATGAGAGGTGAGGGAAGCAGGTGAGGGAAATAGTAAAAAATCATTAGGAAATATACAACTCTCCAAAAGAACAGGTATAGAAAAATGCATGTGTCAGAAAATATGTTATCAATGGACTTAGAGAAAAATCTGAACTCTAGTTTATCATGAGGCAAAAAACGGTCAAGAGGCATGCATGTACACTCACAGGCATACACACACACACACACACACACACACACACAATTAGGATTTTAGAAACAATTAACTGAAAATATTTTAAATTAAACTAATAACAGCACATGGAGTCTGTGACCACTGAGCTACTCTGCCAAAGAGCAAGGCCCAAATTTCCAGAGCTCAATAATTCCAGATTCCCATTTTTTCTTCCTCCCAGCAGGAAAGTCTCTTTACAAATAAGAGGGGGACAAACAGGGAGTAAATCCATCTCTCCCTTCTGCTTCTCCCAGGCACTGCACTACTCCCCAGTTTTTCCCATTCTGAGCCTTTGGCTTTGGGAAGTAAAAATTTAGGTGTCTTTCCCGTCTATGTCTAGTTTCCTCTCTGCCAGAGAAAGGAATGGACAGAGCTTCAGTTACTTGTTTGAATGGAAAAAAAGGGGGAATAGGGAAAAGATAGAGAAATAAAAATTATTAGGTCAAAATATTATCCATTTACACACATGCACCTCAACAATATAAGGGACAATGAAAGAGAAAATTGCTGCATAAATGTAACAAGCAAAGAGCTAAAGGCTGGAGAAGGAACAACTAGCTTTAACTGAGGGATTTTTTTTTTTTTCTTTTCAACAATGTGCTGGAATACAAATACCCTAAAATAGCCAAAAGCTCTCAAGGATTTATTAATCCTTATATGCAAAGAGAGAATAAATCATCCATGGCAAACATGCCACTCAGTGCCTAGCAATATATTTAAAGCACTGTAGTGTCTTTCCTCAATTAATTACTTGACTACAACAATGCAAAATGATTCCTCATTTTTTGTGACTTAGCTATCAATGTTAGGGAGAATATGTACTTAATTTGGCCCTTTGGTAATTATAGCGTAGAATCTTTATCATAGATAAGCTAGGCAAAATAATACTCAAGTTTCAAGGTTACCAATAGGCTTAAATGAGAAAATACATGTTAGTTTACTTTGTAAACTGTAAACCAATAAAAAATATGTTATTGTTATATCCTCCTTTGCAACATATTAACATCACCTATTAGCTACCAGCTCAATTTCCATCCCCGTCCTCTGCCCTGTGCACTTTTCTTACCCACCTGAAATTCATATCTGTTCTGTCTACTGTCATCAGGTGAGTTGTTTCTCCTTGATGCAAGCCTATCATTGCCTTCAGTTCTCTCTGCTCACATGATAGCTCCATCTCTTTGCTGCTGATTGGCTGCTGTTACAGGTGATGGAGGCTGATGCAGATGGATTCCAGCAGCTCTCATGAGTATTTTATGTGCTTCTGCTGATTTACAGCCAGTTCAGCATTCCTTTAAATGGCCATAAATTGGATTGATGTCATAAATCATATCTAGAGAAAGTGCCTGAGTCCCAGCTCAGGCAGCTATGCTAATGTCTGTGAAAATAACAAAGAAACATCCTCATTCAGGCCAGACTCTACCGCATTAAAAGGCCAAATTGTAAGGAGCTGTCAGTTACTGAGAGGGGAAAAGGTAAAAGGGGGAGAAAGGTCTTTGTAGGGATTATTAATAACACAGCCAGGGAGGAAGTATGGATGTGTGTCAGTGAAAATAAACGGGGGGTGGGGGGTGGACGGGGCCACTGAGAGAGTGATAAAAGAGAGTGCTGTATATGGAAAAGATAAATGCAAATGAAATATACTGTATGGCAATAGATTATATCAGCAGTTGATATATGGGATCCAGTATCAAATTGTTGAGCTGGCAGCCATTAATGTGATATAGTGGACATGAGATGCTGGGTGACAGCAGCCCTGGTGCAGGAAAAATAAAGAACACACTGCAGTCTTTCAAAACAATGGTCCAAAGAAAAGACAGAAAATTATAGCACTACAAGTTTATAAAACTAAAACCGTGTGAGATAATTATGGATTCTGATAGGGTTCATTATTCTTTATCAGCTCTCCAATCTCCTAGAAGAAAAGAGATCAGGAGAGGGGACTATCTGTTCTGCTCCACCAGGGGGATTAAGATGGCAGCTTTTTCATTCCATCAGGGACAGCAAAGTGACCTGGATGTTTTCCCTGGTGAATGAACTTCCCCTTGACATTTCAGACAGAAAGTTTGCCATCCCCAGACTTCCTCCATAGTACTGTGTTGAGCCAGCACTCATCTTTAGGATTTCTAGGATTTTAATTTATTCCCAGAAGCTGCTACTCTGGTTCATTTACTAATTTCTTTATCACTATTGAGAACCTACTGTGTGCTAAGCACAGTACTGCAGTTTCAGAAACAAAAGCTACCTATTGAAACAGTTACCTATTTTTTGGTATCTATCCCTTGATCTCTGCATTTGTATAGTTTTCTTACACAACACACTGGCCCATTTAAAGAAAATTACAGGACACAATGTTTAGTCAGATGTCTCCAAACCCCTCCCAATGAGTCCTAGGTCCTCTGCTGGCTGTCAGCTGGCTGGCTCTTGAGCCCTGACTCTTGCTCTGGCATGCAGCTCCTGATGTTGGCACTGAGGTTTCCCCAAATGGTTGGATTTCTTCTTTTTGGCTTATTGGACCTAATTTCCCACTCAGCTTTGGCTTTACTCGTGGATCCCCCACAGCTGAAGGCTAGCATGAGATGTCCTCATCTGAGGATGCCCACGCACCTCTCCTCCCCATCACCACCACCACCCTCTAACCCAATGCCAGCATCCCACCAGCCACGCACCTCCCGGTCCACTTGGAACTGAATATTCTGATACTTACTTATATTTAATTTAAAAAAAAGCTTTTAACATACACAAGTAGACCTGAACCCATATGTCCCCTTTTTTTCTTGTGTGCCCTGTCTCTATCCTTGATTTTTCCCTCATTTTGTGCACTCCATCTGAGCAAACTTATCTAGTCCTCCAAAGATCCAATTACTTCCCCAATGGTCAATTGCTCAGAATCCTCCATCTCCTCTTCCTCATTCTTGAACTCTAGTCCCAACCGTCCGGCCGAACTGCCTACTGAACAGGCCCAGCTCCATGTTCCAAAGAAATGTCAAGCTGAGGAGAGAAAAGCCTACTCTTCCTGTTGTGTCTTCATTCTGTTTAGAGTGTGACCGTCTTTCCAGTCACTCTATTTAAAACATCTGAGTCATCCTCAATCCTGCCTTCTCTCTAACCAGTCTCATTACATAGTCAGAGAAGTTCTGCCAGTTCTACCTGACATGACTTTGAAATCTGTTCCTGATTCTGTATTCTGACTGCCTGAGTTCAAGCCCTTTTCACTGTGGTCCTTATCTCCCTACTTCCAATTTTTCCGATTTCAACGCATCCCATCCTGCCCACTGCTAACTGGATTTCATTCTAAAATACATATCTGATGATGCCACTCCTTTGCTTGAAAACTCCACATTTGCTACACTATCAAAATAAAATTTAATAGGTGCACATATAAATGTTTAATTGCTTAAAACTGGAAGATCATATTACTTAACAGGTATTCTATATGGCACCAACATACTTTCTAACCTCATCTGAAAACCCACACCCAACACAATTTATACGGCTCTTACCAGTCAGGAATATTCACTAGTCCCTAAATGTATTTTACAGTACCAACCAGGTCAGTGAAGGCAACCTACAAAAGAGGGAGACTTCCCAGAACGATTCTACAATGAATTTATTCTTCTCCATATCTGCAGCCCCACCAAGCCCACCACAAGATTCTGAAGTCGACCCAGTCTCTGCAGAAGGAGACACATAACCTGCTTTGCCATGACCCTTTGGCCTTCTTTGGCCTGGCAACCTCAGAGTTATCAATAGAGACAGCTTCCACATCCCAGTTCACACACCAATCAGATTGGGAAGTCCAAAATTTCAATAATTTCCAAGTAAAAGTCTACATAGGAATCACTGCAGAACTTCCTAAAATACAGATTCCTATGCCGTACTTCCAGAAAGTATAATTTGGAGATCTGGAGTAGAGCCCAAGAATATGTATTTTAAACAAGTCCCACCAGATAGATAATCCTGAAGCTCAGCCACGTGTAGAAATCAAAGGTCTGAATTAGCTGAGTAACAAAACCAGCTTAATTAACAGGCTTTCTCATTGAAGCAGAACAATTTAGAAAAATAACAAAAAAATTGGCTGGGATTGGAGTAGTGGTGATGAGAAGATGAGGAAGGAAATCAAAACCACCAAAATTCTTTTCAAATCCCAGAGATGATAGCATTTTATTTTGAGGCTGATAAATAAAAGATGGCCTCTCCCATCTGGCTTTATGATATGGAAACATTGTTAATGAGACATTTGTAAAAGTGCCATGGAGTCATTAAAGGACCATGACTGTGGTTCTTAAGTTTTAAAATATGAGCATGAGGCTTCTGTGTGTTCTGACTTACACAAATGCTAGAGTCACTAAAGTGGGCACCTGACATTTCCAGAGGATCGTGTTTACCTTCTTCAAAAATTAAGCCAATGTTGTTTAAAATCAGTGCAAATCTCACTGTGTATTTCACATTTTTCCTGCTTTGAAATAATATCAGTTCCAATCTCAGTGTTTATTCTAGCTTGGCAGCTGGTTAACCTGGCAGCAGAGCTGCCGTCACAGTGGCCCTTAAGGACAGCAACGGCACTGTTGAGCGTCCATGCTGTCAGGAGTGGCTGTAGGAGCAGCTCTGCCTAGGCGGTCCCCAGTGGCCACCTTGGACTCATAGTTCACATTCTTGCACCTGGTTAATTTGGTAAGCACCCTGTCTTGAGTGGCATTGCTTTGGATGCCACTGACAGCTCCCCAGCTACAGTGATTGTTAACATACATAAGTACACTTTTCTGTAATTGACTTAATATTTTCTTATTCTGTCATTTCTTAATGGCTAGCTTTCTTTTGTCAAGAGCTTTCTGGACTTAGGTTTCTTTATTGGTAAAATAAAAATAATAAAAACCCATCTACTTCTGCCTCTTGCTAGGGATGGCTGGAGAAACAGGTAATGTGTGTCTGTGAGTGAGCGAGTGAGCTGGTGCCCGATGAGGAGGAGTGTGAGCGCTGTAAGACACATAAGAGCAGCTCAAGCACAAAGAGGAAGAGGAGAGCAAGAGGAGGCCTGTGGGAACCCAGCACACAGCCACACAGAGGCTGGAAAAGGAAAAAAACATATAACAGCAAGGGCAGAAAGGAGAAAGACAGAGTATAGTAAGCCCAGCATTTTTCTTTTCTCTCCTTGATTCAGAATCACCCTCAGTGTCAGTAAATGGGGACTGAAAATGTGGAAAGAAAAAAAGACTGAAGAGTTGTGATGCAGAAAGGGCCAAAAGGAAAACATTGGAAAGGTGGAGTGTGAAAGAAAAAATAAAAATATAACCACTTTTTGTTGTTGGCCATTTGGGCCATGGGGACGTAAACAAAGCAAAAGAGGAAAAACACCCTTCTGCTTCTGGGAATTAGAAATATCCCTTAAAAACACTATTCTTTATAAACACAAATATCTTAGCCTCACCAACCTGGGGCTATAAAATTAAATATGCAATTATGATGCTTGAATTCTTGGTGAAGTCTTTGCCTTATACCACGCTACTCTTCCAAAATGTTTCTGGGAAATCCGAAAATAAATGGCAAACTGGACCTCGCTGCTGTTGGTCCCCCCTACCCTTGGCTAGCTGTCCTGCCCGGTCACTGCCCCACCCCACTCCCTCTGCTGACCCTGCTGCAGTGACCTCTCCTCCTCAGGAGACTTCTCTCAGGCTGCGCCTCGGCTCAACGCCCCTGCACCCTCAGCATCTTCCTTTCTGGCATGTTCTTTATATTCTCATGCAGGAAGCAGAGAAAATTTGAAATTTTTAAAGGAAATTTTACAGATGGTTTAGAGATAATGAAACACAACATGAAGAATATCTCATGTCTACCACTAGTGTGTCAGTGCTCCGAGCATCCTGACCTAAGCCTACCCTTAAGTTTCTTTAATAGTTTAACAGCCTTGACTTACTCCTCATCTGCCTCCTTAGAGCAGAAGCCAGCATCCCCCTTTACTCCGACCAAAGAGCTCCAGCCATCTCTGTGCCTTAGCACCAAACTGTCAAAAGACTCCAGGAAAAAGGAAAATGTTTTGCCACCAACCTAAGACCTTCCTCCTGGGCTCACTTATTGCCCCAGAATTGATCTCTCAGTGGGAAGACTCTCTCCAGGGGAAATTATCCCACCCATTGTGGTGTTCTCTTACCTATTTGCACTCAAATGGTGTCAATATAATATATTTCCAAAAGGTTTTAATAACTCCAAGGGTAGGGTACGTAATAACTGCAAAGTAGAACAGGCTACATACACATACATACACATATCCCCGTAAGAACAAGCACATCAATATGGGGTCTTGGCTTTCTCAGCCTTAGACTATTCCCTAGTCTGTCTGTCTCTCTCTCTCTCTCCCTCTCCCTGCTCCCTTCTTTCCCCTCTTCTGAGCACTGACCTGAGGCTGAGATCCTCGAGATCCTGACACTGTATCAGTACATAGGCTTAAGATATATCCACTTTATTATCCAGTTTTTCAGAATAATTTTAAATGTGCTCTCTTGTATTAATATTTTCTAGTTTCCCCAATTTTGATAATAAATTATATGATCACCCTAATTTGAGGGAGATTAACCATGACAATGAAACAAAGCATATTAACAAAGGCCCTTATCATCACTTCCCTGGACCATCATACAAGCCTCTTGCCTGAAATATATGCCTCCACTATTAGCTGCCATTTATTTGTTTAACAAATATTACTAAGCACCAAATACATGCTCAGATATTTCTTGACACTGGCTGTATGATAATACAACAAACAAGGTTACTATTTTCATAAAGCCTACATTCTAGGGGACCAAAAAAATGTTTTTCAAAGAAAAATCTGGTCATGACACTTCCCTATCCAAAATCTTTTAAAAGTTCCTTTCATTTGCATACCAAAATCCAAACTCCTTAGCCTGACCCCCAAATCTTCCCCAACTCCCATCACTCAGGCTTTTTTCCTGACTTAGTTCCTTAGTGTAACTAACATTTTACCAACAATGTTCCACATTCCTCATATCTTTTCATACCCCAGGCAATTGCTTGTGCTCTTTACCCTTCTTGAAATAGCCTTATCCACGTTTTCTCTTTTGGAAACCCCTGTTTATCTATCAACTTAATGCCATTTAATTTCTATGCCTTTCTCTCAGCCTTGAAGGAAGAATTAATCACCTCCTTATCTAGGTGCCCAAAATACTTTATAAACACGTTTGTCTAGTACATATCACATAATAGTTTGGTTAAAATGTTTATGGGTCTTTTTCTTCCCCCTAGACTGTGAGTTACTCAAAGGCAGGGGCCATAGTTTATTTGCCCCCATGTCCCCTAGGCCAAGGATATCCAAGTTGCTCAACAAATATTTATTCAATTTCCTTAGAAATCTGAGGACAGCAATATGTTTAAAACATAAGATTTTTGTGAGAATCTTTGCTAAAAGTTTGGCAAAAATAGCAGAGGATATGATCAACAATGTGCAGTGGTTTTAACAGAGGGCTGGAAAAACCTAAAGGTCCGGTGACTGTAACGAAAATTATGGAAAATGCCAAAGGACAAAGGTGAAAAGAATATTTATTTGTATCAAACATAAATGTTTAAGTTATGAAAGAAATAAATGCTTTCATTCCCTTAAGGCAACGCCTAGTGGTGGAGTCATGTAATATCTGAAATATGCTAGGACATCATATACCAGTATGAATCTGCATCTCCACACTATGGATGGGTGAGGAAAACAAAATGTCAGAGGAACAAAACGAGGTTACTCATGTAGTCCCTTCCAACAAGTAAAACTGGGTAAATGTGGAATAAAGACACAGTATGGAATGTGTATTTTCCAGTTTTCCAATCCAGATGCTGAACTGAGAATATAATTTTATCTCCCTCCCTAGAAAAATCCCATCAAATGGAAATAAAGCAATATTACCAAAAAAAGAAGAAAAATAAAAACATTATTGGAAAAGAGAAATGAGTATAATTGTTGGATTTGAAAGTTCAAAGACTTTCTGAAAGACAAAACGTGATTCAAATTTCAATGTTAGAGAAAACAGATCCAGGAAAGAATAGCAGCTGAGGTATGTATCATTCTTCCCAGAAGACCTGAAGACCTCCATAGAAGAACCACCTGCAGGCTTTGGCAATCTTGGCTTACCTACAGCCTTAGACCCCTGATCCAAACAAATACGTACTTTTGAAATAGTGGGAGTAGAGGGTAGAATCCAGCAAGAGAAGCAAGCAAAGCCCAATTAACCTTGGAACTCCTATGTACATTTATTTAAAAAAGAGAGAGAGAGAGGAACCAAAGACACAAAAGGAAATAATGAACAAATAATATTGTTTTGTATATTCTTAAATTTTTTTGTAAATGGACTCATAATGTATCCACCCACAATTGACTTTTTTCACTCAAATTTTTTTTCCCCAAATGTTCGTTTTGATACAACATATCTCAGACCAACCTTCTCACTAGATCTCAAATTTTGATCAAGATGTCTGTCTCTGGTACCTAATAAATTTTTGGTGAACTGATATACATGTTAAATGTTTATAACAATGCTTGTCACATAGTTAATACTCAATAAAAGTTATCTATTTTTATTATTTTTCACCACTGTTGTCATTCATTTGTATGAATACACCACCATTTATGTATCTATTCCCCTTTTGATGAGATTTTAAATAGTATCCAATATTTTGTTATAATGGACATACTTGTTCCTATTTCCTTGTGTATGTATGTCAGAATATTTTATATGTTGAAGTGAATTATTGGGTTGAAGACTGTGATAGATCATTATAGTCTTCAATCCAATAAAGACTCTTAAGGAATCATACCTCTTGTATCCATGTGTATGGCCTCCTCCCGTATTGACTTGTCTTGTCCATGTGACTTCTTTGGCTAATCGGGCATTGCTGGCAGATAATTCTCTATTGGTTGCTCACATTTATGCACATCTTTCAAGCAAGGTACTAATTGGCTTTTAGTTTCAGCCTATCTTTTCAATGATGCTTGTATAGCAAATATCCTTAGAAGATAAAGATAGTGTCTCCCTGCAGAGCAAGGACACATTGTTTAACTTTCTGTATTATAAAGGCAATGTTTTCCTTTGTGGCAAAAGGCAGGCTTGTTTGCAGCTTGTTATAAAAGATTCAGGTTCTGTAAGCTCAGGGTTTCTCAGCTCTCACTGAAACCCACTGAGTGTAGTACACAGGGATGCTATTATTGATTTTTGCCTATTGATTGATTTCCAGCAACCTTGCTGAATCCTCTGATTAATTATGATAGAAAAGATCTTCTTGAATTGTCTATGTACTTAGTCATCATATTGTCTCTGGA
>NW_012133858.1:147460-147977 GCF_000956105.1 Propithecus coquereli
TTTTAAAATTGGTAAGTTTTACAAATTATCAATATTTTCTATGTTTTAAAAATGATTATTAAAGAGGATATGACATTTTCTTGTGATTTTATCCTCTCTATATATTTTGCCATACATCTCTTTTAATTCCTAATACTATTAGTAGTTTATCTCTTTATTCCCTTTAATTATTATGACATGACTATTTCACTCATCTTTTAAAATAACCATGTTTTGACTTTGGTTGATTTATTTTGGGGGGTAATATTTCAACAATTCTGACTCATTTCTATTTTTTTCTTTTGTAATGCTTATTATGGATTTACTTTGCTATTGTATTTTATAGATTTGTTAAGATATGCTGAACACAAAATAAAGTGAACATGCCTTAAGTTTACAATTTGATGTGTTTTGAAATGTGTACACACCTTTGAAACAATCAAGATAATGAACATCATTGTCACGCTGAGTTTCCTCATATCTTTTTGTAATGCATCCATCATTAGGAAAACAAAATGTCAGAGGAACAAAACAAGGT
>NW_012133858.1:148548-148964 GCF_000956105.1 Propithecus coquereli
AAATCTTTTATCTTTCTATTGTACCATCTATTCTTTACTCCCTTTTTCCTGTTTTTCAGACTTTCTTTGCATTGTTTTTTGTGACTTAAATTCATCTCCTTTATTGGCTTATTAGATATTCCACATTTCTGTGGTTTCATAGAATTTAACTTAAAACAATCTACCTTCATGTACTATTATACCACTTTATGTGCAATAAAATAACCTTAAAACATCATTTCATTTTACTTTCCTGAACTTTGCATGGTTGTTGTCATACATTTAACTTTCGTTTATGTTAAAAACTCACAATAAATTTTCATTGTTTTTCTTTTAAAGGTCAATCTTCTTTTAAGGGAATTTATCAAGAAAAATATATCACAACAACATATGCACTATTTATAATGCTTTTTATTCTTTTATGTATATTGGTATCT
>NW_012133858.1:151955-152872 GCF_000956105.1 Propithecus coquereli
TCTGCCATTAAATCCCCTGTATATTTTTAATTTATACAATATTTATTTTTAGCCATTTGATTTGGTCCCTCTTTTTAATACCTTCCTTATCACTTTTAACAAGCTCATGCTTTCCTCTTCATTTTGAGCATATGGTATATATTTATAATGTGTATTTAATGTTCTTGTCTGCAATTCTCCCATGTTTGTTATTTCTGGTTCTATTTCTGTGGATTTTTCTCGTCATTAGGCTTTGTATTTTTATGCTCCTTTTCATGCTTGGTAATTTTTTATTTGATGCCAGACTTTGTCAATTTTACATTTTGGATACTACATTTTTTTTCATTTCTTTAAATATTTCTGGGCTTTGTTTTTTAATGCAGTTCAGTTACTTTGTAACAATTTGATTCTTTCAAGTCTTGTTTTTAAGATTTGTTAGGTGAGTCCAGACAGCCTTTGCATGAGGTGCTGACTGATAAGAACTCTGACTGATAACAACTTCAACTATCCCTGGCCCTTGAGGATTGAATATGCTCCTTTCTAATGGGAATGTGCCCAACCTTGTTAGTTTCCCCACTCACATGCACCGCTACTCCGCTAAATGCTCTGGGGGAATGCTATTTAGATCTCTGGTCCTTTCTTTCCCTGTGCAGTTTTCTCTTCTCTAGTACTCTGTGAATTTTCATCACCTTGGCCTCCCAAAATCTGAAGTCTGTCCTGTCAACCACTGGGGTCAAATTCATTCCCTCTCCCCACTCTGCATCCTGGAAACTCTCTTCAAGTATTGAGTAGGGACAATCGTACAGTTCATCTTATTTGTTTCTCTTTTCTCATATCTCACTGTCTTGTACTGCCTGTTTGAAAATTATTGCTTCATGTAGTTTGCTCAGTTTTATAATTGTTGCAGGTAAGAAGTTGTTATTTTCACATCCTAAAGC
>NW_012133858.1:152922-153333 GCF_000956105.1 Propithecus coquereli
CTCAATACCATGTCCGTGAGTTTTATCTGTTTGTATATCTCTAATAATAGTTTATAGATTTTATTGATAATTGTAATTATTGATCATATGACTATACCTCAGGTTATTTATTTATTCTATTTCTTTGATAGCTATTTAGGTTGTTTCTCGTTTGGGTCTATTACCAATATTGCTATTATAAACATTCTTGTAAACATCTTTTGGTGAACATACACATTCCTGTATTCAATATACCTAGAAATTGAATTACAGAATCAAAAAGAATACATATATTCAATTTAAATTGATACTATCAAATAGTTTTCCAAAGTGGTTGTATCAATTAATGCTCACAAGCAATGAGTATACCACATACTCTACATCCTAACCTTCACTGTTTTAATTTGTTAATTTTCTTTTTAATTTTAGTCA
>NW_012133858.1:155222-155729 GCF_000956105.1 Propithecus coquereli
CATTTGATCCAGCAATCCCACCACTGGATATTTACCCAAAGGAAAAAAGACATTCTATAATAAAGAGTTCTACGCTCGAATGTTTATAACAGCACAATTCACAATTGCAAAGATGTAGAAACAATCCAAGTGCCCACCAATACATGAGTGGATTAATAAAATGAACACTTAGAGGCCATGGTATATGTATATTATGGAGTGCTACTCAGCCATAACAAATGGTGAATTAATATCTCTTGTATTATCCTGGATGGAGCTGGAGCCCATTCTTCTAAGTGAATATCACAAGAATGGAAAAATAAGCACCATCTATATTCACCACTAAATTGGTACTAATTGATCAATACTTACATGCACATATGGAAGTAATATTCATCAGTTGTTGGGCAGGTGTGGGGAAGAGGAGGGAACTGGTAAATTCACACCTAATGGGTGTGGTGTGCACTGTCCGGGGGCATGGGCATGCTTGTAGCTCTGACTTGGGCCATATGAAGGCAATATATGTAA
>NW_012133858.1:156747-157366 GCF_000956105.1 Propithecus coquereli
CACAAACCATGCAAATGTAAGACAGCAAAACTTAATTGATAAGTGTTTCATGTGTTCTCACTGCTCCACCGACCTGCTTTCCTTTCTTCAGGCCTAAGAAACAACAATATTGAAATTTAGGCAATTAAAAACCTTAAAATGGTCTCTAAATCTTAAAATAAAAGGAAGAATTGCATGTGTCTGTCTTTAGATCAAAAGCTAGAAATGATTAAGCTTAGTGAAAAAGACATATCAAAAACCAAGGTACGCCAAAATCTAGGCCTCTTGTGCCAAATAACCAAGTCATGAAGGCAAAGCAAAAGTTCTTGAGGGAAATTAAAAATGAGAAAATGAATGATAAAGAAATCAAAAAGCTTTATTGCTGATAGGGAGAAAAGTTTAATGGTCTGGATAGAAAATCACACCAGCTTCTGCACAGCCAAGGAAACTATGACTAGAGTGAATAGACAACATACAGAATGGGAAAAAATATTTGCATGCTACACCTCTGATAAAGGGCTAATAACTAGAATCTATATAGAACTCAGGAAAATCAATAAGAAAAAATCAAACAACTTCATTAAAAAGTGGGCAAAGGACATGAACAGAAACATTTCAAAAGAAGACTAATGGCCAAAAA
>NW_012133858.1:158291-186223 GCF_000956105.1 Propithecus coquereli
TCTACGAAGGCTGAGAGAGGTGAGGAAGCTGTAGAAGAAAAGTTTGAAATGATCAGAAGCTGGTTCATAAGGTTTAAGAAAAGAAAAGATCTCCATAACATAAAAGTGCAAGGTGAAGTAGCAAGTGCTGACGCAGAGACTGCAGCATGTTATCCAGAAGATCTATCTAAGATCACTGACGAAGGTGGCTACACTAAACAACAGATTTTCAGTATAAATGAAACAGTTTTCCAATGGAAGAAGATGCCATCTAGGATTTTCAAAGCTAGACAGAAGTCAATGCCTGCCTTCAAAGCTTCAAAGGGCAGACCACCTCTCTGCATCGGGGCTAATGCAGCTGATGACTTTATGTTGAAGACAATGTTTTTATAATTCCAAAAAATCCTAGGCCCCATAAGAATTATGATAAATATACTCTGCCTGTACTCTATAAATGGAACAACAAAGCCTGAATGACAGCATATCTGCTTGGAAAATGGTTTACTGAATATTTTAAGCCCACTGTTGAAACCTACTGACCATAAAAAAGTTTCCTTCCAGAATATTACTGCTCATTGACAATGCATCTGGTCACCCAATAACTGATGAACATGTACAAGATTAATATTATTTTCATTCCTGCCCACACATCAAGGAGTTATTTTGACTTTCAAGTCTTATTATATAAGAAATACATTTCATAAGGCTATAGCTGCCATAGATAGCGACTTCTCTGATGGATCTGAGCAAAGTAAATTAAAAACCTTCTGGAAAGGATTCGCCATTCTAGATGCTGTTAAGAGCATTCATGATTTATGAGAGGTGGTCAAAATGTCAACATTCACGGGAGTTTGGAAGAATTTGATTCCAACTCTCATCTATGACTTCGAGAGGTTGTAGAAGAAGTAACTGCAGATGTGGTAGAAATAGCAAGAGAACTAGAATTAAAAGGGGAGACTGAAGATGTGACTTAATGGCTGTGATCTCACTATAAAATTTTAACAAAGGAGGAGTTGCTTCTTATGGGTGAGCCAAGAAAGTGTATTTTTGAGGTGGAATCTACTCCTGGTGAAAATGCCATAAACATGGTTGAAAGAACAACAAAGGATTTAGAATATTACATAAACCTAGTTGATAAAGCAGTGGCAGAACTTGAGAGGATTGACACCAATTTTGAAAGAAGTTCTACTGTGGGTAAAATGATACAAAACAGCGTCACATGCTACAGAGAAAACTTTCACGAAAGGAAGTCAATCAATACAGAAAACTTCATTATTGTCTGATTTATATTGCCATGGCCACCCCAACTTTCATCAACCATCACCCTAATCAATCAGCAGCTATCCACATCAAGGCAAGAAATTTCACCAGCAAAAAGGTTATGACTTGCTGAATGTTCATCATTTTTTAGCAATAAAGTATTTTAATTAAGGTACGTGTACTGTTTTTTAAACATACTGCTATTGCACATTTAATAGACAACAGTGTAGTATAAATGTAACTTTTATATGCACTGGGAAACTAAATTAATTGACTCACTTTGCTGTGATATTCACTCTATTCCAGTGGTCAAGAACTGAACCTGCAATATATCTCAGGTATGTTAATACTTGTGGAAGTGAATGCACTAGTGGTACAATGTATCAGCCATTTGAGATATCAGTGGAATATAATAACTATAAAGACAGTGAATTTAGTGACAGTTGCTAAGCTCAGCTGAAGTCAATGAAAGGCTGAAATTAATCACAACTAAAAGCTAAGTGAGAGAGTGAAAGGGCCTCCTTGGTAGTATAGAAAGCAGGAGGATAGAGAAAGATGAAGATCATATTCAGAACTTAATCATGGGAGTAACAGAGTCCAAAAAGTTAAATTCTCACCATAAACAGGTTTGCTACGCCAACATCAGGACGTTGTTTTTGGAATATTGACACATTGACATATGAAATGGGGACATCTAACTTGATAACATACAACAATCTCGACTACCCAGATTTCACTGAAACCCCTGAGCTTGCAGAAGTTGCCCACTCCTCTCTCTTAAGGACCAGTATTCTCAGTTTGCTTATAAATGATGTAAAGGCCTCTCCCCAATCAGAAAACATGTGCCCCACTTGAGGATTGACCCCAGCTCATTTCCCTAATAACTAGGGTTAAGTCTTAACATAACTGGCCAGAGATGGAGTTGGCATAATAAGGGAGGAAAGAGTCTATATACCAAAGGATCTGCAGGACCTAACCGGCACACATTTGCTATAGCTGGGAGAATATGCATAGGCGGAACATAAAGCTAGATAATAAAAAAGCCAATCATTTTAATAGCACTTTCCAGGCTATAGGACACATTGGCAAGGATCCCAGAATATGAGATGAACACACTGTTAGGATAGCTACTAAAAGTTTGAAAAAAGTTATGGGCAACACAACATGAGATCGAAATGCAAAAATGCCAATTGCAGAGGGTGGCAGAAGGAATCAAAAGGCTAAGAGAAGTGGGCCTACTAAAGTGGGCATATTATTTAAGGTAAGGAAACCCACCAAAAGTCTGTGTTCTATAGGAATTCCCAGAGACTACCCCATTTACAAGAGCGATAAAGAATGTGCTGGTAAAGAGGGTACCAACATCATTAACGTGTTTAGTATTAGCTATCCTCTGTAGACCATCTCTGTGGTTTGAAGCTGTTATTACATATCTGGTTTAATGATGTCAAGAGTACAAAAGCAAATTATGTAACCAAAACATGTGTACCCCTATAATATTATGAAATAACAATAAAAATAAAAGAGTGATTGCAGGACCCCAAAACAATAGAGACCAGGTGGTGGGCTTTAACCATCAGAAGCCAGGTATATGTATTTTTCATGCCATTGGAGGGACAGCCAAGGGGCCTGACCCACAGAGAGTTATGGATATTTTTAATAAAACATAGCATCCCTAAGAGCAAAACAGATGGACAGCAACAAGGGAACTATTCATTATATACAATCAAAGAAACCAAAGGAATCTGAGGGCAGTCACCTAAATAACATTTTTTGATTCCTTGCCCAGTTTTTGTACATGAGCCAGTTTTTAAGCCTGAAATCCAATGACTGAAAGAGAAGCCAGCTGCCAAGGAGGAAGAGTATATGGCACTTTTCCCTCAGCAAGATTATAGATAATTATTCCTTCATTCTTTTCCCAAAGGGACCTATGTCCATTTACTTAGTTAAACAATATTGTACCCCTTTAGGTGGGAGAGAAATGGAAGAAATTCATGTTTAAATTTAAAACCCAGAATAAAGGGGTGGTATTCCTCTAATACCTACATTTTATTTATCAGTTTGACTCCTGAAAAAACTAGATTTATCAGGGAATAGGACGATGAATTGCCACAAACTCAACTGAGTAACCCAGTGGGTAGCTGCTGTGCCCATTGTAGCATCTTGGTACAGAAGATTAACAAAGCCTTGGGGATACGACATGCAGCCACTGACCTGGGGAATGCATGATTTTATATCTCTATTTTAAAAAAAGAGGATTAGAGACCGTTTCCATGCACTTGGAACAGACAAGAATATGCACATAACAGTATGGTCTAAAGAGATCTGGACTGGTTAGAAATCATGATGAGTACCACGGTGGTTCATAATATTGATGACATCATGCTAATCAAAGCAGATAATCAAGAAATTGCTAGTATATTGGAGAACCTGATAAAATTCATGAACTGCACAGGACAGAAGATAATACTACAAAGAATCAAGGACTTATCACACCAGTGAAAGTTTTAGGTATACATTGGTAGAGGGCATGCTGGGCCACTCTCTTCAAAGTAAACAACAATTGATTGTACCTTGTACCTCCTATCATTAAAGAAGGAAGCACAAGCCCTATAGACCATTTGCGGTTCTTGAGACAGCACATTCCACACTTGGAAATACAGCATCAGTATATTTCATGGAGCAAAATTGAAGTCTGTCACCTTTAGTGAGGTCCAGAGCAGAAAGATTCTGTAGCAGGTTCAGGCTATGTTGTGAGCAGCTTTGACTGTTGGACCATAAGAACCAGCAGACTAGCAATATCTGGTTATCCTCTTTGATAAGCATGAATCTCAGTTCTGCAAGTGCAAGGAACTGAATTCTGCCAATAATCTTAATGAGCCTGGAAGAGAACCCTGAGCTCCAAATGAGACACAGCCCTAGGTTACATCTTGATTTCTACCTTGTGAGACCTTGAACAGAGAACACAGCTATGCCAAGCCCAAACTTCTGACCTTCAGAAACTGTGAGACAATAAAATTTGTGTTGCTTAGCATATACTACCACCCACTAGGTTTGTGGTAATTTCTTACTTAGTAATGGAAAACTAGTACAATCACCATTGATACTATTGGGGTCATTTTAAAATTTTTAATGGGAAAAGATACCTTGCGGAGTTTTTGGCAACTTAAAAGGGTGAATCATAATGCACACATTTATTGTTCTGGAGCAAGGATGTGCCATTTGAAATAGAGAAATATACACATTTGAAAAGAGAGTCCAAGGAATGCTACTGGGGCATAATAGAGTTGAAACGTAACTATGACAACAGACTTGCCCATCATAAACCAAAATCTGCCAGATCATCAAATCAGAAGTTGGCGAGGTTCAGTAGTATAGTATTCCATTAACAGAGCAGGATGAAAACATGCAAGCAAAATACTTGAGCAGGTTGCCAAGATCTCCATGTCATCTCTCCCTGTCAGACCATTACGTCTCCCTCAGCTCATATTGTCACACAGAATATTCTTTATTCTATGTGTCTAATCTAGTTTCTAGTGCACATGTGGATCTATTTCTATTCCCATCTTTTTCTCTGTACCCTATTTTTTCATATTTCTAGATTTTTTTATTGATTTCAAAACTTTTCATATGAAAAATTCTCCCTATTACTGGTTTCCTTCTCTTCAAGATTTTATTCTTTTAACTTCCAGTTACCTTGAAAAGGTAGCTTTCCAATGTCTCCATATAGACTTTTTTCAAGTCATTCTAGTTTGTATTGGTAGGTACACATAGGTATGCCACAAACTACTTCAAAGTCATATAGAATGAATTATCCTATTATTTTTAATTTACTGAGAATATTTTGTCAAAAATACAATTTGAATTTTATAAAGCAACTTTCTAGTATTTGATCACTCTTTTTACTATTAAAAACAAACTTGAACTAGTGCTTCCTTACATACCAATATTACAAATAAAGCTACATCCATTGAATTTCTTTATTAAATATGAATAACTGGGGGAAGTTTTACCTCTTTCTTCTTTCCCCTCACATCTTTAATTCTTGGTATAATCAGTGAATTAGACCCAGTTTATTACTTAGTATTGTAATTAAAAATTGTTTCCTTAAACTAAAAGTTTTACATTTGCATTCTATTCTGTAACCAGACTTAGTAACCATAAATCAGCTTTATTTTCCATTAATAATCATAAATTGACAACATGTATTTATCTCTGCTCACAATATAAACACTGCTAAAATGTTACTAAAGCACTTAAGCCAGTATTAGCACAGAAAGACAAAGAAAACTGGAAAGGAAGTAAAAATAAATTTGAGATATGAGTCTATTTGGGGGAGTCAAAAACCCAAAAAAGGAGCACAAATTGACGTTACTAACTAAGTGCCTACAATGGAGGTACAATTGTAACATCTAACCCCATTAGTACTGCAGAATCACCAGACTCAGCACTAATAGGCAATAGGTACTGTAGAATATGGGACATAAAGTAGGGCGATTGCTTGAAAATCTTTATATACGGTTTTTAGAATGGGAAACCTCTCTCCTATACCTGCACGTAGATTAGTAATCAACACTCACGAAGACGTATCATTGTAATATTACAGAATATAAGGATAAAGAACATCGTAAAAGTTCCAGAGGAAAATATTAAAGTGATAGGTTCTAGAAAGTAAACAGTATTCTTAATACCAGGAGAAAATGAAGCAGTATATTCAATATTCTAAGAATAATCATTTTCAACCTACAATTTTCCATTCAGATTATACATGAGGTGTGAAGATAAAATAATCTCAATTTTAGACATGCAAGAATCCAAAAATATAACTCTCAAAGACTCTTTGGAAATCCCTAGGAGGTATATTTAGCAAAACAAGAGAGCAGAGCATACAGAAGGACATGGATCTAGAAACAAAAATAACACCAAAACTCCTGGGATTTCATTTTGAGGTAAGACAAATAAAAGCCAGGATAAACTATAGGAGAAGATAAGAAAAAAAGAAGGAAGGCCTCCAGTATTGAAATAATAATAATAATAATGACCATGATGAAAAGAAAGATGTATTATCTAATAGGTATATATATATTTGGAAAATATAATGTTAGGCTTCTAACAGATCTACTCAAGTCTTTGGAAAAAATTTTATCTCTATAGCAAACTAAAAACTTATACAGTAAAATAATGATTAACTCCAGGAAAACAACATTTGTATGATAAAGGAAAAATAATCATGGCTCAAGAAGGAATTATATTTGCATGATCATAACAATATAAATACTCTATTTAGCAAATAAAGAATAGATTATTTTACATAACCAAAAAGTGTGGTATACCTGTAGTAGACAGAGAGAAAAGACAATTGAACTTTCCACTCTAAGAAAAGAAAGTCAATAAATAACGTCTCAATTTCAAAATTTAAAAACAGAGTTAGAAGTATGATATATACAAATGTGGATTAAAACACCAAAAAGAAACAGCCTTGCAAGTTGAAAGTGGTTACCTCTGGGAAAAGGGCTATGAAGTTGGGGGAAGATTGGTGCATTTTTTATCAAAGTATTTGCATTAATTTTTTATAATATGTATAAAATAAATTAATAGAAATAGAATTAATTGGAGGTACCATGTATTTTATACTTAACTGATGTTAGTAATTATCACAGTTTTACTTTGTTGAGATTTTTAATTGTGTTCCACTGCTCAATATACTGAATGTCTCAAGAAAATTTTCAATAAGGCATATGATTTTTCTACTGTCTGTATGCCTTCATAATTGAGCAGTTCTCTCTGTGTTCTTCAGAAGTGGACATTTAGCTAGACAAATCTGTATATATTTTATTTTAAGGTTAGTGTTTGAGAGACATTTGAGATTAACTTGACTTTTATAATCTGTAGGTAATGTGCTTTTGTTTGTTGGTTTGTCTATTCCTGTGTTTGTTACCATATTTTGGCCTGAATGTTTCTACTGTCTTTTAAATTCTTAACATTCAGAAATGTGCCTTTCCTGTACCTAGGCATTGATCTCATTTCATTAATGTTTTTTAATGCACAGTGAACTATGGTTATACGCAAGCTCAGGGCTATTGCCTGAATGGTACTCTTTCCTATTTTCCAAGCCCAGGTATGTTCCTACACTATTTTAGTTTTTCACAGTGATCACAGGTGAGGTAGCAAAAGAGCATAGATGCCTGTAGGTTTGTCACCATCTTATCCATAAATGCAGGAGTCCTTAATTTTCCTTAGTGCTAGTCATGCCTTGCGAACTATTAAATATTTACAGTATAATGGTAGTTATGAAAGAAATGTAGCTCCTAATTGCTAAGACAAGATTCCCTTTGCTGTGTTTTTGATCCCTTCCCTCTTCTTCACCAGTTACCAGTTCTTTTCACTTACATTTACCCTCTCTCCTTCTCCATACACTCTGTCCTTTCAGGATACAAACAGGCATGGATAACTCTGGTTTTAATACTCTGTCAAGAGTGAATGTGCTGCTTAAAGAAAATCTTACAGTGACTCTTTCTATAAGGACAACAATACTTTTTTTTAAAGGAAAATAAGTACCTCATAATTCATCTTTTTGTTGAAGGTGAAAAATAGATTTAATGAAACAAAGATAGATACAAACCCATAAAATTATGTACATACATATTGGTCATAATTTGAAACATCATGGAGAACAAGCAGAAATTTGATAAAAATCAGAAAACTATCATCATTGTTAAAAGTAAAAAAGAATTACTTTAGAAATGACAGTTCTATAAGCTTAGTATCAGGAAAATGCTAACATAATGCAGTAAAAATCTTATTAATTCTTAACACAGGGGACCAGAGAAGGGGAAAAAAAACAGAATTGCAATTAACTGCTTGAGATTATCTAAATTTTTTTTATTAAAGTAACAGACAATCTAGATATCTAGGGATTAGCAGTCCTTTTGCTATCCCAAATAAAGTAATATTGGATTAATAAGGTTTCCTGTTAACACAAAAGCTAAATTACAAATTCATGAAAGAAAATGGCATACTCGGTAAAATGGCTTTCTGCAGAAAAAAAAATTGTTGTAACTGTTAGAATTATGACTTATAACAGGCCTAAACTATTGTACAGTTCTGTACCGATTACCTCACTATAAAGTTAAACATTTAGAAATACAACTGTTTTTATTATTTAGCAAAAAATTTCTAAACCAAAAATTTTCTAGCAACAAGCAATGATGCTCATAAATAACAAATTTTGCTAGGGATCTTATAGTGACATTCAGTACAATGAGCTTGAGAAAGACCACCAAAAGAGGAAAATAACTGTGTTCATTGTGTAAAAATCCATGCCCTTTAATTAAGAATTGGAGAAGTGGCACACAAGAAAAATAGAAGAAACAAAAATGAGTTTAGCAAAAGATGGTTGTTAGGGGTTACTATGTCATGATCCCTTATTCTCAAAATCTTGCATAAATGTTTCATTATGATACACTAAAGAATTATTGAGGTAATTTTCTTACTCCATGGAGGGATACGGTGTAATAAAAAAACTAGTAATAGCCAAAGCTAGCATTGAAAAATGCATTTTATATGGCTAAAAAAACAGCAATAACACATTGGAATTAGAAGTCTATATTAAATTTATAAAAATTGGAAAGTTAGAATGGGGATCAATACATGCATACGAACTCCTCAGAATGTGTAAGGATATTCACAAGTTAGTTTGTTTTTTGACATTAATAATTTGAGAGCTATAGACAAAATAATGAATTTGATAAAATTATGCCATCACTAGCAAAATTAAAGGTAGAATCTCTATCTTTCAACATGCTATAAAATCTTAAAGAAAACAAATTATGCTCTATAGTTCTGCAGCCCAGGACAATAGCCACTAGCTATATGTGCCTATTGAATAATTGAAATGTGGCTACTACAAATTGTAATGTGTTGAGGCTGTAAAACACACACTGAATTTCAAACACCTTATACAAAGAATAATGTGAAATAATCTTATTTATAATTTGTATATATTTACATGTTGAAATGAAGATATTTTAGATGTATTATGTTAAATAAAACATATTAATAAGATTAACTTCACAAGACTCAGTCTCACATTCATTCTCTTAAAGATTTATCCAACTGAATTGAAAATTTATGTTCACATAAGAACATGCATCCAAATGTTTATAGCAACCTATTCATAACTGCCAAAAACTAGAAGCAATCACATTTACCTTCAATAAGTGCATGGATAAACAAACATACAATAGAATCATGTTCAGCAATTTTAAAAAATGAACTATAAATTCATTCAACATGGATGAACCTTGAATACATACTGCTAAGTGAAATAAGAGTCTGAAATGGCCTTATACTATATAATTGCAATTGTATGACACTCTGGAAAATGCAAAACTACAGAGCCAGGAAAAGTTCAGGGGATGGATTGCATAATGGAAGTGGGCCTTGAAGTGGCCCTGTAACCTGGCTACAGCTACTCTCAGCTGTGGTTCAGGAATTCTGCTCACACAGGAATCCAGAGGGAGACACACCCATCTGTGCCATCATAGGCAGATCTGCAGATTTAGGTCCTGGCTGTGGACCCTGAGCAGCCCTGTGACTTGATTCCAGCACTGCTCAGCCATGGCCCAAGGACAGTCCTATCTGCCCAAGAACCCATTAACACCACCCTCAATCAACTATGATATCAGAGGCAATCCCATCAGCCTGAAAACCTAACAGAAGTTCTTCAACAGATGTTGAAGTATTTACACCTTCAAATGCATAGACACAAAATACAAGGCCACACAGATCATGAAGAGTTAGGTTAACAAGATACCATCAAAGGAAACTAATAAGTTTTTAGTTAGTGACCACAAATAAAGGTAGAACTACAAATTTTCCTACCACAAGAATTCAAAATAATTATCTTAAAGAAGCTCAATGAGATGGAAGAGAACACAGATGGATAGTCAAATGAAACTGGGAAAACAATGTATGAACAAAATGAAAACTTTAATAAAAAAATTGAAACCATAAAGAAAGAATCAAAGAAATACTGGAGCTGATGAATGCAATGACAAAATTGAAAATTCAATAGATAACTTCAACAGCAGATTCGATTACGTGGGAAAAGAATTGGCAAACTCAAAGACAGCTTGTTTTAAGCTAGCCAATTAAAGGAACAAAAAGAAAAAAGGAATAAAAAGGGCAAAGAAAGCAAACTTAACCTATTGGAGAACATCAAGAGAACAAATATAAACATCATGGTGATTCTAAAAGGAGAAGATTAAAAAGAAAAGCTCAAAAATTTGTTTAAAGAAATAATGGCTAAAAATTTCCCAAATTTGGGGAGCTCAAGATTCATGGAGCTCAAAAACCCCAAACAATATTAACCCAAATAATATTACCCAGATGAACATTATCACTAAATTGTTAAAAATAAAAGACAAAGAGAAAATTTTGTAAGTAGCAAGAGATAAGCAACTTGTCACATATATGAGAACCTTTATATGACTATCAGCAGATTTCTCAGCAGAAATCTTGCTAACCAGAAGGGAGTAGAATGATATATTCAAAGTACTAAAAGAAAAAAATAACTAACTGCCAACCAAGAATGTTACATCAAACAAATATGTCCTTCAGAAATGAAGAAGAAATAAAGTTATTTGGAGACAAGCAAAAGCTGAGAAAGTTCATCACTACTAGAGCTGCCTGGATACTAACTAATAGCATAAAAACATATAAAAGTATAATTGTCTCTAGAAAAGGTAAATAGCAGAAAATGTATGTGTAAGGGAAGCAGTATAAGTGTAATTTTTGTATTTGATTGAAATTATTAGCTTAAAATAGAATGGTATAAGATGTTTTATAAAAGCCTCATGGTTATGACAGAAAAAAAATGTATGTATACAGAGGATAAAGAGAAAAATAGCAAAGCATTACACTAAAAAAAATTTAAAAATCACAAAAGAACACAGCATGAGGAAGAAAAGAACTATAAAAAAGTCAGAATACAATGAACAAAATGGCAATAGTAGGTCCTTACATATCACTAATTATAATACTTAAATTTAAATGAATTATATTCTCTAGTCAAAATACACAGAGTGGGCCAGGTGTGGTGGCTTATGTCTGTAATCTCAGTACTTTTGGAGGCTGAAGTTGGAGGATCACTTGGGCCCAGGAGTTCAAGACTACCTGGCCAACATAGTGAGACTCCTGTCTCTACAAAAAAAAAAAAAAAAAAAATTTAGCTAGGTGCAATGTTGCATGCTGGGATACCTGGAGTCCTAGCCAGGAATACCTGGAAGGCTGAGGTGAGAGGATCTCTTAAGCGCAGGAGTTCAAAGCTGCAGTGAGCTGTGATTATGCACTGCACTCCATCCTGGGTGACAGAGTGAGATCTGGTCTCTAAAATACAACAACAAAAATACAGAGTGGCTGAATGGATACATAAAATAAAAATAAATAAGATCCAACAATATGCTGACTACAAGAGAATCACTTTAAGAATACACATAGGCTGAAAGTGAAAGAATAGAAAAAGATATTCCATGCAAATGGCAACCAAATGAGAGCAAGAGTGACTGTTTATGTCACATAAAATAGAATTTCAGTGTAAATCTGTCACAAGAGACAAAGAAAGTCACCATATAATGATAAAGGTCAATTAATCAAGAGGATAGAATAATTGTAAATATATATGTATCCAACGTCAGAGCATCTAAAAATAAAAAGCAAATTTTAACAGAAACTAAGAGAGAAATAGACAATACAATAAAAATGGAAGTCTTCATCACCCTGCTTTCAACAATAGATAATCTAGACAAAAAATCAATAAGTGAATATTGGACTTATAGTTTAAAACAAATGAACACAACAAACATATACAGAACAATATATCCCACAGTAGCAGAATACACATTGTTCTCAAGCCCACAACTCACAAATATATGGAAATTTAAGAATATTCTCCTAAATAATTAATGAATCAAAGAACTCAAAAGGAAAATAAAAAAAAAAATCTTGAGACAAATGAAAATGGAAACAAAATATACCCAAACTTATGGAATGTAGAAAAAAAAGTTTTAAGAGGGAAGTTTAGAGCCAAAAATGCTTACATTAAGAAAAAAGAAAGGTCCCAAATAAACAATTTAAATTTTACACATGAAAGAACTATAAAGAGAACAATCTAAACCCAAATTTAACAGGACAAAGGAAATAATAAAAATAAGACAGAACTAAATAAAATGAAGATTAGAAATTCAATTTTTAAAGACCAACATAATTGAGAATTATTTTTTTGACGATAAAACAAAATTGACAAATTTTGGCCAAACTAAACAAGGAAAAAGAGATAAGATTCAAATAAATAAAAATATAAATAAAAGAATAGACATTCAACCAATACCACAGATATAGAGGATCATAAGAGACTATGCTCAATTACACACCAACAAATTGGATATCTTAGCCTAAATGGATAAGTTACTAGAAATATAAAACTCACTAAGTCATGAAAAAATAGAAAATCCAAATACTCCAATAATAATGGGTACGGTGCACACCATCTGGGGGATGGACATGCTTTAAGTTCTAACTCAGGCAGGCAAAAGGTAATATATGTAACCTAAACATTTGTATCCCCATAATATGCTGAAATTAAAAAAAAAAATTACAACAAAGTGAACTTCAGGACCAAATGGCTTCACAGGTAAATTCCACCAAACATTTAAAGAATTAATGTCAATCCTTCTCAAACTCTTCCAAAAAATTGAAGAAGGAATACTTCCAAACTTCCAAGACCAGCATTACCCTGACACCAAAGCCAGACAAGAACACTATAAGAAAAGAAAATTACAGGATAATATCCATGATGAAAATGATGCAAAAATCCTCAGCAAAATACTGGCAAATTGAATCCATACATTAAAAGAATTATCTACCATGATTAAGTGGAATTATCCCTGCAAGGATGGTCAACATAATCAAATCAATAAATGTGATATACCACATTAACATAATGAAGAATAAAAGTTATATGATCATCTCAATAGATGCTGAAAAAAAGCATTTGGACAAATTCAATATCCTTTCATGATAAAAAAACTTCAAATAATAGGTGTAGAAGGAATATACTTTACCATAATAAATGTCATACATGAAAGTCTGCAGTTAACGTCAGACTCAACAGTGACGAGTTAAAATCTTTTCCTCTAAAATCAGAAACAAAATAATGATGCCCACTCTCGCTACTTCTATTTAACATAGTACCAGAAATCCTATCCAAAGCAATTACATAAGAGAAAAATATAAAAAGCTTCCATATCAGAAAGGAAGATGTTACTTGTCTCTTTTCACAGATGACATGATCTCACATATAGAAAACTCTAAAGAATTCATCCAAAAACCATTAGAACTAATAAATAAATTCAGTAAAATTGCAGGATACAAAATCAACCTAAAAAATCAGTTGCATTTCTATACACTAACAACAAATATCCAAAAAAAGAAGCTAATAAAACAATATCATTTATAGTACCATCAAAAATAATAAAATGATTAGAAATAAATTTTAACCAAAGAGTTTAAAGATCTGTACACTTAAAAGTACAACACAGTGATGAAATATATTAAAGAAGACACAAATAAATGGAAAAATATACTATGTTTATAGATTGGACTAATTAATGTTAAAATATCCATCCTACTCAAAGTGATCTACAGATTCAATGCAATCTCCATGGCATTTTTCACAGAAATAGAAAAATAATCCTCTGATTTGTATGAAATCACAAAAAAAATCTAGAATAGCCAAGTTAATCTTGAGAAAGAAGAAAAAGCTGGAGAATTCACACATCCCAATTTCATACTATATTACAAAGCTAAAGTAATCAAAAAAGTATGGCACTAACTAAAAACAGACACATGGACTTATAGACAGAACACAGAGCCCAGAAATAAACTCACACACATATACTGTAAACTAATCTCTGACAAGGGTGCCAAGAAAACACAATGAGGAAAGGAGAGTCTCTAAAATAAATGGTGCTGCGAAAACTAGATATCCACATGCAAAACAATGAAATTTGACCCTTATATTCCATACACAAAAATTAACTTAAAATGGATTACAGACTTGTAAGGCTTGAACTCATAAAATTCCTAGAAGAACATATAGGAAAGCTTTTTGAAATAGGTCTTGGCAATAATTTCTTGGATATGATGCTAAAAGCACAGGCAACAATAGAATAAACAAAATATGGGACTACCTCAAACTAAAAAGCTTTTGCACAGCAACAGATAGTCAATAAAATGAAAATCAACCTACAGACTAGGAGAAAATATTGGCAAACCACATATCTGATAAGGGGTTAATATCCAAAATACCTAAGAAACTCATACAATTCTATAGCAAAAAAAAAAAATTAAATAACCCAATCAAAAAACAGGCAAAGGACCTGAAAAGACACTTTTCCAAAGAAGGCATACAAATGGCCAACATGTTTATGAAAGTGAGCTCAACATCACTAATTATAAGGAAAATGCAAACCAAAATCACAATATATGTCAACTCGAACCTGTTGGGATGGCTGTTATAAAAAAAGACAAGAGATAACAAGTGCTGGTGAGGATGTGGAAAAATTAAAAAAAAACTTCGTACATGGTTGGTGGTAATATAAATTGGCATAGGCATTATGGAAAACAGGATGAGGTTCCTCAAAAAATTAAAAGTCAAACTACTAGCAGTCCCACCTCTGGGTATATATTTAAAGGGAATGAAATCAGTAAGTTGAAGGAATAGCTGCACTCCCATGTTAATTGCGGCATTATTCACTATAGCCAAAATGTGGAACGACCTAAGAGTTTATTGATGGATCAATGGATAAAGAAATTATGATTTTATTTTTATATATATTATTCATATACATTGTTCATATATGGTATAACATTCAGCCATAAAAATAAGAAAATCTTGTCATTTGTAACAATATGGATGAACCTGAAGGATATCATTCTAAGTAAAGCAACTCAGACACAAAAAGAAATACTACACGATCTCACTTACACGTGTTTTGTTTTGTTTGTTTGTTTGTTTTTGAGATAGAGTCTCACTCTGTTTCCTGGGCTAGAGTGTCCTGGCATCAGCCTAGCTCACAGCAACCTCAAATTCCTGGGCTCAAGCAATCCTCCTGCCTTAGCCTCTGAGTAGCTGGGACTACAGGCAAGCGCCACAATGCCCGGCTATTTTCAGTAGACATGGGGTCTCACTCTTGCTCAGGCTGGTCTCGAACTCCTGAGCTCAAGCAATCCTCCCACCTCGGCCTCCCAGAGTACTAGGATTACAGGTCTGAGCCACTGTGCTCGGCTGTCCGTCACTTACATGTGTAATCTTAAAAAGGTTAAACTCACAGAAGCAGAGAGTAGAATGGTGGTTGTTAGAGGCTGAGAGATTGCAGGTGGTCAAAAGTTACAAACTTTCAGTTATGAGATGAATATGATCTAGGGATCTAATGTACAGCATAGTAGCTATAGTTAATATTGCTATTTTATATACATAACATTTACTAAAACAGTAGACCTTAAATGTTCTCATCACACACACTCAAAAAATTATAACAATGTCAGGGGATGGATATATTAATTAGCTTGATTATGGTAATCATTTCACAACATATATGTAAACCAAACTACTAAATTACTTTGTATACCTTAAATATACACAATTTTTATTTGTCAATTATACCCAAATGAATCTGGAAAAAATAAAATAAAATAAAAACATTCATTTTCAACGCATAAAAGCAAAAAAAAAATGAAATGTGATATATCAAGCACTTTCAAAATTTGAATCATGTTTTAATTCACACAAACCAATTATATAGGCATTCTCAATATAATTTAGGAAAGGTCAACATAATTGAATACTAGATAATATTAAGCAATCATCTTAAAATGTTGCTGAGATATTGATATTACAGTTATGATTTTTTAAGTTCATAGTTATTATAAATACATATTTAAGTACTTATGTTTTAAAAGATAAGATGCCTGTGACATGCTTCAGTAATGTCTAGCAAACTCAAACAAGAGGGTAAAAAATAAATGGATAGATAAACATGGCTTAATATCAGATAGCCAACTGCAGAAAGATTTTCATACAGTCATCCAAAGCAAGAATGGTAGAATGTTAGTAATCATTGAACTTATATGAAGTGTACATGGAGATTCATTATATAATATTTTCAACTGTCTGTATTCATATGCAAACTTTTGAAGAGGGTTTTTAGGCTTTGTTTCAGAGTTTGTACGAGTAATCAAAAAGGAAACAATATTGATGCCCTCCCCTGGAAGATTGTTTCAGTAATAAACATTTCTCAAAATAACAACTTTTCTTATCTAATATTTTTCTCATCACATATATCCAAAACAAGAAACATAAAAAAGAAAAATCTTCCCCTTGCTTATACATGTTGTAAAATTAACTAATGCAAAAATTTATATCTGGAAGTTTTGCCTTTCAGAAAACAGAAATCTATTTTCTCCCATATTGGGAGAAAACTTCCATTGGAAGGTAAAACTTCCAGATATAAATTTTTGTATAATTCATTTTTGCTACATTAAAGTGTGTAACAAAATTTCAAACGTCACCCAAAATTTCAGTGGCTTACAAATGAGCTTTATTTCTTACATTGCATGTAGGTGCTGATCAACTGCAGTTATGCTCCAGGGGGGGCTGGGCTCAGATATAGTACATGTCTTCCTTCTAGGATCTGGCAGAAGCAGCATCTCTTTTTCAGAGCATGCTATTCTCATGGCTGAGGGCAAAACCACAAGGAGCTGAACTGAATCACACAATCTTCTCTAAAACATTTGCTTGGTAATAGAATGGCACATCGTCTAACATTCCACTAGTCAAATTAAGTCATATGACAAAGCCTCAAAACGGTGTGGGGAAATATGTCTCACCCATATTCAGGGATAGTGTACAATAATACAATCTGTCACAGAGAATTTCCTATAAAGAACATCTGGCAGGTCCCAGATTACATGATGCGGCAGTTCTGGGGGCTCTGGGTTCGGGGGCTGGAGTTGTCCAGGAGGTAGGAGCGGGTGACCAGGTTGTCCCAGAAGCTGCCACCCCTACAGCTCCCCCCACTGCGGTAGCTGTGAGTGACTGTGACACTGGAGGCAGAAGAGCCAGAGGAGACGGATCCGCCTACCTGGGCTCCTGAGCCGCTGGAGGACGCCTTGTCTGCGGGCTGCACCGCCGGGGCAGCACGGTGCGCTAGCGCAGCTTGTACTCAGCGGGGTCCCCGAGCTGCTGCAGTGGGAGCCATGGTGGTGATGGAGCAGGTGTGGTCCACCAAAGTGTTATTAATCAACATTTTCCTGGACTCTTGAATGTTAAAGCAGTTTAGATTCACCTGGAGGCCTGGATGCTCTGGGCTAAAGCCTAACTTAAAGAAGGCTGGAATAATTCTAGTGCCCACAGTCTCAGAAACTAGGCAACGCATTTCACCTTTGACAACCCAACTTAATGTTCCAATCTATTGATTCAGCCTCTTTAAGCCCTCAAGGCGACGTTATCTCGGGAAGCTTATCCGTTTCCAGATAACAGATCTGGACAGGTCACTCTTGTACACACTAAAACATTCAGTAACTTGAATCTTGGGAAGAAGAAAAGGGTTTCTCAATTCCTTTCCTTCCAGAAAGTCTCTAGGTTTTTTTGAATTCAAATCGTTCTCCCAAGAGGATATCAGCGAGATGGTGTAAGAGGACTTTCCAATGCTCAAACACCACTCCTGCTTTGCAAAACCATCAATTTGAATAACTGTCCATGCACAAAAATACTTTCCCAAAAGCTAAGAAAATTAGGTAAGAGATTACAGCACATGGGTGTAGCACAAGAAAAAGAAAAGATGCGTTGAAGAAGGTAGGAAGAACAGTTCTACACCACCCACACCACTGCACTGCTCCTCCAACCCCAGGCAGCACAGTACAGAGACACCCTCCACTTGGGAGAATGGGGAGAAAATGAGCACCGAACATTGCCTTGGATGTCAACATTGGAGCTGTCTCAGTAAAACCCAGTGCCAAGCAGGCCTGCATGGCTCCAGACTCCAGGCTGATAACTGCAGATTAAACCTCCAGCTCTGCTCCAGTGCCAAGGGGGATCCTGCAAGCTCTGGGCTTCAGGTCTACCCGATGAACTCAGTCTCTGACTCACCTCAGCGCCAGGCCATCGCCAGCAGCCCCAGACTCAGACTGACCTCAGTGCCAGGCCAACGCTGGGCTTTTGGCCTGCCCCAGGTTTCAGAGCAGCCCAGAGCCATTCACAATGTATACATATTTCAAAACATCGTCTTGTACACAATAAATATGATTTTGTCAATTAAAAAACATAAAAATAAATCTTAAAAAATGTTCTCCCACCTCAACCCCCACAAACATCCTACATGCTAGCTAAATATCTTATACCCCAAAATTACTCATCTTTCTCCCCACTAAACTCACTAGACCATAAAAAACAAAGCAAAAACTTCAATATTAATAGTATGAAATATTAAATTCAAATTAAAAATTTAAAAAGAACAAATAGGGTTATTTTATATTAATAAAACATAACCAGGATAAAAGAGGTATGGAATTTTATGTGTCAGATGGCATAGAATAGAAATACATAAGGTGAAAATGTTGAAGATACAATTATTGTGGGAGATATTAATCCAACTATCTCAGCTTTTGGCAGATTACTTTTGCGCAAAAGTAATCAAATATGTTGAGAAGTTGAAAATATAATTAAGAAAGTTAAGTTTCATTTGAATTTATAACTCTACAAACAGATTTTAGTCTTTCTTTTCAAGAAACCATGGAACATCTATAATAATTGATGAGGACCTAGGCTCTCTTATTCAAAACAAAACAAGACAGTAAACAGACTTAATAATTTAGCTATTAATAATTAGATTAGAAACTAGTAAAATGATTTTATAAGACTCACATATAGTTCAGAATTTTGAAATTCTCCCAAATTACTGTTGAATCAAAGAGAAAAATGAAATTATAAACTACTTAGGAAATGGTAAAAATTAGAGCATTGCTTATTAAAATATGGAGGTGGGCAGACTATTCTCCACTGTTGATTCTCCCTATCTTCCTATTTATTTATAAGGTCACAAAGCTAGAGACACTACATTTTCTAACCTCCTTTGTTTAACTAGGTTTGCCATGTAATTATATTTTAGCCAATGAGATTTAGAGAAATTATTGATGCAACTACCAGGTCATCAGCTTATAAATGAAGTCACTTATACTGGACTTTTTCACTTTTTCTATTCTGTAGACTGGAACTGAGAATTATTTTGTCTTTATTCTGACTATGCAGATGAAGACAATACTGCTAGAATGGTGGAAGAAGAAAAACGAAAGAAACTTAGGTCCCTGATTAATGTTGTAAAGCAGTGCCACTTAATAGCTTGGACTTACCTGGACTGTTACATTGGACAGAAATATATACCTTGTTTAATCCATTGTATTTGGGGATCTGTTTACAGTAGCTGAGTGTGCCTTTTCACTAGCAAAGCATATAACCAAAACTATTATTGCAGTGTCATAGCTTTAATTTCTTTATTAATAATTAATGAAAAAATGGAAATAAGTTAAACATCCAACACAAGTAAAATATAAGAAAGTTTAAAAATACAATCAACCAATAGACTAACTAAAAGGAAGAAAGATGAATTCAGAAATAAATGAATTACATAAACAGAAGCAACAAAAATGGTAAACAAATTTAAGAGCTGAGGTTTAAAAAGTAAAATAGATAACATCGCATATCAAATACAGGGTCACAGGAGCTTCTGTTAGAGAGTTTCATGAGAAAAAACATAATTTTAAAAAAATGAGGATATGATGAGAGAAATTAGAAGACCTGACGGATTTAGTAACATGCGAATTATACCTAACTCAAATGCCATGTTTTCCCAGAAGTGATAGCTTCCTTTTTGAAGCCCCCACAAGCCAAAAATTCTGCAGTACATCTTCAAGAAGCTCTACTCTAGTCAGTAGCTTTGAAGGACATCATAGTACCTTGATAAAGCCACATTAAACCTGAGATGCTCTGGAAATGTGTGCACTGGACACACACTAATCTCTGCTCATTTCAATGACCTTTTTAGAGTCATTTTTTGGAGAATTTAAAACATGACAGTTTACAGAGGGGATGTCATGGACAATTCATGGCAAAACAGAACAAATTAAACCTTAGTGCATTTGCCTACTTCAGACTGCCTGGTCATGCATAATAAAGTTAGCATTAAAAGAGAGTTACTACTTTTCGACATCATAACCATCCTTTGGCATACATTTACTCTAAAGGGCCTCTGAACCACTTTTGAATGGTTTATGTTCACGATATATAAAGCAATGCTTAGAAGAGAGTCATTAGAACATAGAGAACACAAAAAAAAATGAACTCTTTTTACTATATTCTCCTCTGGCACACACTTGAGATTGACTGTTACACAACAGAAACAGAGCCTTATACTACAAGCTTGTAGACCACAGTAGAGCTCCACTCCATCACGCATAGAAGGGAGTTCATCTCTCAAACTTAGGACTGCAAAAGCTTTACTAGGCATTTTCCTTGGTTATGGAGAAATATCAGAAATATTTTTACAAAGAGAGCATACTTGTAGTAACCCTCTAAAATTCCATCGTTTGTCTGAGCTCCAGCTGTGTTGGAAGAAGAATTATCCTGGCCACAAGAAGGCCATAATGAGAACATCAACTTCTTGGTGAGGAAGCTGTAAAGCTTGTGTCAGCACTTTATGAAATTACAAGATTAATCTCCTATGAAGAAATGACAGGATAGGTAGATGAAAGAGAGATGGCAGAGCCCCTTTTGACTTTAACAAAGCTTCACATTCTTTACTTCATTACCATTATCAATTCAACGACAAAATTATGGCCCAGACTGCCTAATTGCTAATTGGAGGGTCATTCAAAATAAATTTCCTTCATAAGAGTAATGTTACCCGGAGGGGACATAGCAAGCAGTGTTCTGCCAGGGTGAGTACTGGGACCAATTTTTTCAAAAGTTCATCAGTGTCCTTGCTAATGGTTGGTAGGGATATTTAGGAACATCCAGGTTAAGAATTCAAAATGATTTTGGCAATGAACACATGTATTTCAACATGGGTGAGGCAAGGTTACTTTTAAAAAAGGAGAAATTGTATGGATATCAAATAAGAAATCAATAGTTATGCATAAAAGTAATAGAAAATGTTCCCTAACCGTAGTAGAGCATGAATTAACAAGCTGTGCAGAGGTGAGATTCAGCACAGTGCCCACAAGCCAGGCGATGGGCTGTGCATGCAGGAGAACACAAGAGACTCAGGTGTGCCCTTAAAATATATGACAAACGTGAAACATGAAGGCGACTGTAAAAATAAAATAGTCCTAAAGGATCTTTCTCTATAAGAAGTATATTTTACATGCATACAAAATAGTCTACTCTGAATATGATTCAGGGTGCACTGGTCGTCTGGGCCCCTCAGGTTAGCCTCGTGCTGACCTCTAGTAGTAAGACATATTATTAATATATGATTATAGCTATTCTTTGATTTTTGACATAAATAATAATTTAAATCAACATTAGCCTTCCCATCAATTTAAGTGGTTTTATCTGCTGTACCAAGAAAGAGAAACTAGGAGAGTTGGTTCTCTGAGATTTTTGTTGATATGCATTCCTGAACACGTATGTTGTTCCTCATACAATAAAAATATGCAAAATAACAGCAGAATCTTACAGAAGTTGGTTATAAATACCAGAAGGTTCACTTCTTCTAGAAGATTTTTAGGTGGGGGATATAATACCATTTTTGTTGTAAAACCACTTTGTTGCCCCAAATCCTTTGGCAGTTTGAATAATTTCTCTCAAAATTCAGAAGTAATAATCCCATGATTGTTTTCATTTACCCAACATATTTTGACAATTATATAAGCAAAACTTTGTCCTTGCCCTGTGCATGTGGGATCATGGTGCTGGTACAGGGAAGGTTGACAGTCCCTGCTTTCAAGGATCTTACAGTTTAGAGACAGTAAAACGTAAAAAGCCGATAATACTACTTTGTTTATGATAGGATTCAAATAAGTAGTTTTCAAAATTGAACCAGAGAAGGGAGATATTTGAGATTAAAATATATAGAGCAATGATGGAAAGAATGGGGGAAAGAATTGACCAAAGAAGACTAAACAATGAGAAGTTGTGTTACTGCCAGAGTTATAATAAATGGAATAATTATTCTGGAGAAAACATGAATGCTGGACGTCAGTATAAGGCTTCACAAAGAAGGTAGAATCATCCAGCAATCCCATTACTGGGCATCTACCCAAAGGAAAAAAAAAAAAACATTTATAAAAAAGACATCTGCATTAGAATGTTTATAGCAGCACAATTCACAATTGCAAAGATGTGGAAACAACCCAAGTGCCCATCAATGCATGAGAGAATTAATAAAATGTGGTATATGTATACCATGGAGTTCTACTCAGCCACAAAAAAAATGGTGATCTAGCACCTCTTGTGTTATCCTGGACAGAGATGGAGACTACTCTACTAAGTGAAGTATCACAATAATGGAAAAACAAACACCACATGTACTCACAATCAAATTAGTATTAACTGATCAACATTTATATGCAGATATAGTAGTAACATTAATCAGATGTTGGGCAGGTGGGAGGGTTTGGAGGGGTTGGGTATATTCACAACTAAAGGGTATGGTGCACATTGGGGGATGGGTACGCTTATAGCAATATATGTAACTTGAACATTTGTACCCCCATATTATGCAACATATATATATGTATATATGTGTGTGTGTGTATATATAAAATAAATAAATAAGAAGGTAGAATCAGACTACGAAAGATTTCGAGTGACCAATAAAGCAGTTTGAACTCAATTCTGGAAAGAATGTGGAGATATTGAAAGCCTTTGACCCTGAGATGATGAAAGACAAGTTTTAAGGAGATGATTGCATTTGTGTTGAGACAGCAAGACCAGGGAAGAGTGGGTAGGTCACTGCAGTGCTAGAGGCACAAGTGTTGGAAATCACAGGGAGGAAAGGAAAGAAGGGAAGATGAAAGTAGAAAGAAGGTTATGAATTGGTAGTAACTGATCAACACTTAAGTGCACATATAGAAATAACATTCATCAAGTGTTGGGCTGGTGGGGTGGAGAGGAAGGATGGGTATATACACACCTAATGGGTGCGGTGTGCACCTTTTGGGGTATGGACATGCTTGAAGCTTTGACTTGGGTGGGGCAAGGGAAATATACGTAACCTAAACATTTGTACTCCTGTAATATGCTGAAATAAAAAAAAAAAGAAAGAAGGTTATGAAAAGGAGTCCAAAGTAAACGTGGATGGAGAGAGACGAGTATGAAGACCATAGCACCAAAGTTTATATGCTGAATACAAAGAACAATTTTGAAACCATTCACAAAAATAGAAGAGCAAAAGAGAAACTGATTTCAGGAAGAATAATCAATGTCTTTGAGCAAATGAAGTTTAAAACTCCAGAAAGCTGTTCAAGTGAAAATGCCTCCTACTGAATCTTTCCTTTTCTCTTTCCCTGAAGTAATGATTCCTGCGTCTTTTCACCATGTTACAACTTGGCTCTCCTCTCATTCTTTATTCTTTCTCTGAGTTCTTCCTCACTCTTAAGCCTTTACTCCCATATTTATGCCCCATCTCTTTCCTAAGATCCAAACTAGTTGTGCTGACTTCTACTGAATACTTCTATCCGGATGACCAAAGCCAACACATCCAAAATTGAACTTACTTTTCCATCCAATCCTCCTCCTTTTACAAGCCGGTTTTCTTCATTATCTATAGCGTCCATGCTGAAAATTTAAGTCGTTCCTGATATCTTCCATTTTCAATCACTCCCACTTGTCCCTGAAAATTCTTTTTAGTTTTCAAAATCTTGTAGATACTATAAAAAACAGTCTCTTATAATTATTTTCTTTGCTCCAGCCTCCCATAGCTCCACTTGCCTAATTACTACCCTCATTTTTTCCTGGAATTTAATAGCAGATACAATAATTTTTAATCTACCTTCTTCTATCTTTTTCAAATAATTTTTTATTATGCTACTGTGATGTAGTCATATTAATTACTTTCTCACAAATTGAAGCAGAATCCTAAAGCCTAACATAAATTTCTTCAAACCTGACTCTTTGCCACCCTCTTCCAGCAAGAGCTCAGTGGTCTGGCCACATCGTATTCTTCACTGACCTTCAAATATTCTAGGAACTTCAATGCACGTATGCTATATCCATGCTGTCCTTCCATACTATAAAGCTATTCTATTCTCCCACTTGTTTATTTCTTTACCTTTTAGTCATTCCTCAAGACCTGGCTTAAAGATTGCATTTTTCTACTAAGACTCTCTTGACACCAGTTGTCAGAATTAAAATTGTCACCACTTTGTAGTAATAATTTTGTCACTCATCAAATTGCTTCATGGTTATTTGAGGAAATATCTGATTTTACCATTAAAATTCTTGGGAATAAATACTAGGTTTTATTCATCTTGAAATCTACCACAGCCAGCACAGTGTCAAGCACGAATGAGCATTTACGTTTACTGAAGTCAACTTAATTGAATTGAACTAACTTGAACTGAAGACATCTACGAGTAGTGGGAAACGAACTGAAACCCAGAGAAGGGATCAGGAATAAAGGATATTAACCAAGATTATTAACATTTGTGTATTTTCCAAGTTTCCTGTAAAGAGAGGGTTAACTCACAGAGGATGGTAACATGGAGAAGGTAGGAAGAGAAAAATAGGAAAGGAACCCAATGATGATCATAGAAGAGAAGCAGCTAGCCAAGTATAGAGAGTTTCAGGAAAGAATATGGTACTGAGACCACCAGAAATGAGTTTCAGAAAGAAGGTTTAGAACCTGGTTTCATTTTTGCCAAGTTCTGGAGCCCAGGTCCTCTACTTTAAAGGATAATTTTTTGCTTTCTCCCAGATGAAGATATGTAAATTGCACCCAGATGTTTTAGGATTATAATACTTTTAATTATTGCCATAATGGAATCCTTTGGAGATTGTAAATAACATAAATTTACTTTCCATTTGCATTATATTTGTACCATATTTGCTTGCCAATGGTTTATATACTTACTCATTTGCTAACAAATTGGTCTCTTATCTAATAGATTATATCTCTGTCCCATTAAAATCTGGATCAGAAGACATAAGTTCCTTTCTGAGTTTAAATCTCTACCTCTTATTGTTTTTATTATCTACATAAGAGTATGCACAGCAAACAAAATAAAGATTAAAAAAATACACTAACAATTTTCCTATAATTTGCCTTCTCTTCATACTCTTAAATTTCTATGGGTTCTAGTTAGCATCAATAGTTCTAATTCCAGTCAATATGTAAGAGTGTCAGAGATTATATCACAGGATAAACCTAGTGTATTATCTGACTTTGGCACTACCATATATTTAGTTATTCTTCATAAAGTCAACTTTAAAATCTTATAGAAATGATCATCCCATACTCCTCATTTCCCTTAATAACCAAGTAAGGTCTGTAATTTGATATTGTTTCTAATTGTTATAACTTCAAAAAGAGCTCATAGGTTCTTCAGGCCTCAAATCATCTCTCTCTGTCTCCCAAAGTGAGAAATGACTGTTATCTGTTATGACTCATCCAATCCTCTCACAACCAGTGACCCATTCTAAAAGACAAAAAGCTTCTTGTAAATCCCTGGGTGAAATCTAGTAGCCGATCTGTCAGTGAACTGCTCTTGAGACATTCTTGAACACAGCCTATCCTCAGCCTCACCCCTTACAGAAACTTTTTCATTTCAAACATAAGTAATGAATTGTAGGTTTATAATTGCACCATACTCAACTGATTTTCCTTTTTTCTTTTCTTTCTGCTTGGAACGGCCTTTTCCCTTTAACCAGCTATCTTTAAAACCTCTTCTGTCAATCCACTATATATATTTGAAAAAGGAAAAAGGATAGAAAAACAAATAGACAAGCAATTGAATGAACCACTGAAGTAATAATATCATATATAATCTGATACTAAACTCTTTGGGGTAAAGAATTTCATACTTTTTATAAATGTAGTTTTGACTATGTCTTTGTTTACTTCTTACCAGTATGATTTTAGTATTCAGTTAAAAAGTTGTCCTGATACAAGTACTCATGATGAGTTCTACATCGAAAGACCACCCTGTTAACCTGAAGGAACTTAAAATTCAGCAATTACAAAATAATAACAATAATAATTTTCTCTTCTCAAATCAAATCTTTTTCATATATCTTTCATTGAATAGTATCCATGCAAATTCTAGATATCTTAGAGATGGTGTCAACTTATTCTAATTCACCTATGCACTTATTTTAATCAGATGCCAAATCATGTTAATTTTTAAAAATTTCTTCAGTTTTATTTTTTTCTTTGTACTAAAGAATGAGGTTGTGAGAAGATTTTATCGCAGTGCTCTTCAGCCTCTGGCCATTCCATTTCCACATCCCTTCTTAAAGAGATACATTATGAAAGGCTAATCTTCTGCAATGTTTCTTTCTAGATTATTTTCATTGCATTTACAGATGTGCCTATCTGCATACACACAGTCTTAGCTTAATAAACAATATCCATTATAGATATATTTCTATGACTTTTTTCCTCATAATAATATTTCTTATAGATATCTCCATGACAGTATGAATACATTTATCACCTTTTTTGTAATAGCTACATAGTATTAAATAATCTATATGTACCATAAATTATTTAACCTTACCCTTATTAATGAACATTTAGTGCACATCAATTTTTTTTGCTTGTAGCAATGACAAAATGAATATCCTTGTATAGAACTTTGTGTCCATAAGTGAATATTTCTCTAGCATAGACTCTAAGCATGAAATTGCTGGGTCAAAGGTTATGTGTATTTTACATTTTGATAGAATCTGGAAAATTGCCTTTCAAAAAGCACTTGTGTCAATTTGAATTTCTACAAACATTGAAAGATAATACCTATTTCCCCACAAATACATAAAACAGAAAATTTTCAATCTTTCCGAACAATTTTTCTCAAATGATGGATAAAAATTTTTCTATTTTATTTAGCTTTAATTTGCATGTCTATAATTTTGGCACAGTTTAACATTTCTTCAGCTTATTGCTCATTTGTATTTTTCTATGCATTTGTCCATTTTTTCAATGGTTTGTCTTTCTTCCTATCAATATATAGGAGCCCCTTATATATTATAAGCCTGTTGTGTTATATATGTTGCAAGTATATTAAAAACTCATTGAAATGCAATGAGAACAGCAGTAATAATGTAATAATTCAACTGTGTAAAAGACAAGTTTATGAAGTGAACAGATGAGTCCATAGGCCTTGCCTGCCAGGAGTTTGAGGTTTGGCAGTGATAGAGGGGTGGGAAACCTGTGGCCTTGGGGCCACATTCGGCCTTCTGGATCCTTGAGTGCAGCCTTTTGACTGAATCCAAATTTTACAGAACAAATTGTTTTATTAAAAGGGGTACAGAAGAGAAAGACAGGCTTTTCTTGCCTCCTTTGGTGCTTAAAAAGAAACAATCTTGAAATCGGAAGCCTGCAGGCTCCCCACGCCTTCTGTGTCTCTCATCTGATATGACT
>NW_012133858.1:186398-218790 GCF_000956105.1 Propithecus coquereli
TTGAAAACAAAGTTATTCGTTTTCTGTTTAAGTTTTAAGATTTCTTTACATATTCTAAAAAAATTCATTGTAGGATATACATTTGCAAATACTTGATCACAATTTGTGAACTTTCTTTTTTCTTTTAACATTGTTAAAGAGCAGATATTAATTTTGATTGAGTCCAATTTATCAATTTTTTTATGGATTGTGCTTTAGGTGTCATATCTGAGATAAGTTGGCTTAATTCAAGGTCACAAAGATTTTCTCCTGTTTTCTTCTACTGGTCTTACAGTTTTAAATTTTACTTTAACAAGGTTTCATTTTGAGTTAACTTTATATATCCTATGAGGTACAAATAGAGGTTCATCAATTTGTACTTGATTAGCCAATAGCACCATTGGTTGGAAAGACCACTTTCCCTATTGAATTGCTTTTGTACTTTCTTGAAAATATGGTGATCGTATAAATATAGGTCTTTTTCTGGACTCTATATTCTGTTTCATTGATGTATTTGTTTATCTTTATGTCAATAAATACCACACTTTCTTAGTTACTATAGCTTTATAATAAGTAGTTGAAATCCTCCAACTTCTGTTTTTCAACATTTTTTTTGTTGTTGTTTGCTATTCTAGGTTTTTGCATTTCCATATATAGTTTACAGTCACCTTGGCAGCTAGAATTTTGTTTGGAATTTTATTGATAGATCAATGTGGCAGAATTCATATCTTAACAATATATAATCTTCTGAGTCATGAACACAGCATAGGTCTTCATTTATTGAGTTCTTTGATTTAACTTAGGAATATTTTGTAGTATTTAGTAGACAGGTTTTGCATATCTTTTATCAAATGTACTTTAATTATTGCAATTTTGAAGCTATTGTAAATGCTATTTTTTGGCAATTTCCAGTTGTAAATCTTTTTAATGACTATAAGGTTTGTAATAATAAATTGTCTACCTTATTTCTGAAATTAACTATTGATTAGTTCTGTTTTCTCTCCTTTATTGAGATTATCTCTTCAGAGTTTTATTAACTTACTGATATTTTCAATTAACTATCTTTCAGCTATTTAGTTGATCTTCTCTATGTTTTGTTTTGTTTTTTATTTTAACATCTCCCTCTAGTTTTATTATGTCCTTGTTTCAATCTTCTTTAGCTTTACTTGGTGTTCTATTCTAAACTTTTTGAAACGGATGATTTGAACATGGACTTTTCACACATTTAAAACGTTTTATAGGTATAAATTTTCTTCTATGCCTAACTTCAGCTGGGCCCCACAAGTTTTGGTACATTGTATTTTAATTAATATTCTATTTTAAATACCTTATATTTTAATTATGATGTCCTCTTTAACCTATGTGCTATTTAAAATTTATTTCTTAATTTTCCAAAGTACATGTATGTTTCTGTTACCGTTTGTTACTGACTTTATCTTAAAAAACATTTATTTAAATTAACATATAAAATTGTATGTGTTTATTGTGTACAACACGATGTTCTGAAGTACATATACCTTGTTAAATGGTTAAATCTAGATATGCATTACCTCAAACAGTTATAATTTTTGTGGTACAAATACTTATCCACTCTTTTAGCATTTTTCAGGAATAGTATATATCATAACTATATTCGCCATGCTGTACAATATATCTCTTGAACTTACTTCTCCTAACTGTAATTTTGTATCCTTTGAGCCAAATCTCCCCAATACCCTCCCCTGACTATTCCGGCCTCTGGTAACCACCATTCTACTCTATTTCTATGAGATCAACTTTTTAGATCCCACATATGAGTGAGATCATGTGGTATTTGTCTTTCTGTACTTGGATTATTACTCTTAATAAAATGTCCTCCAGGTTCATCCAAGTTATCACATAAAACAAAATTTTCATCTTTTATGGCTAAATAGTATTTTGTTGCTCGTATATACCACAGTTTCTTTATCCATTCATCTATTGATAGACACTTAGGTTAATCCTATATCTTTGCTATTGTGAATACTGCTGCAATAAACACCTGAGTGCAGCTATCTCTTTGACATATGGATTTAATTTCCTTGGATATATACCCTGTAGTGGGATTGATGGATTATGTGGTAGTTCTATTTTTAACTTTTTGAGACGGCCCCATACTGTTTTTCATAATGGCTGCACCAATTTATATTCACATCAACAGTGTGCAAGGGCTTTCTTTTCCTCACATCCTCACCTTAACTTATTTTTTTGTCTTTTTCATAATAGCCATTCTAACAGGAGTGAGGTCATACCTCATTGTGGTGTTGATTTGCATTTCCCTGCTGATTAGTTATGTTGAGCATTTTTCATATGCTTGTTGGCCATTTGTACATTTTTTTTTTTTGAGAAACGTCTATTCAGGTCTTTTGCCCATTTTTTAATCAAATTATTTGTGGGGTTTTGTTTGGCTTTTTTATTGCTATTGAGTTGTTTGAGTTCCTTATATATTTTGGATATTAACGCCTTATCAAATGTATAGTTTTGAAATATTTTTCCCATTCTGTAGAGTGTCTCTTCACTCCGTTGATATTTTCCTTTGCTATGCTGCATTAGTCAGTTTTGCATTGCTATAAAGGAACAGTTGAGATTGTTAATTTATAAAGAAAAGAGGTTTATTTGGCTCCCAGTTCTGTAGACTGCACAAGAAGCATGATGCCAGCATCTGCTTTGGATAAGGGCCTCAGGAAGACTCTACTCATGACAGAAGAGAGGAGAGCTGGCATGTCACATGGTGAGAGAGGGAGCAAGAGAGGGGGTGGTGCCAGGTTCTTTTAAACAACCGGCTTTCATGTAAACTGATAGAGTGAGAACTCACTCATTGTTGTGGAGAGGGCACAAAGCTATTCATGAGGGATCTACTCCCATGACCCAAAGACCTCCCACTTAACCCCACCCTCCAACACTGGCGATCAAATTTCAACATGATATTTTTGAGGGGAAAAATATCCAAACCATATCATATGCAAAAGCTTTTTAGTTTGATTTGGTTCATTTGTCTATTTTTGCCTTTGGTTTCCTGTGTTTTGAGGTCATATCCAATAAAATCATTGCCCAGACCAATGTCATGGAGCTTTTCCCAATTTTGTCTAGTAGTTTAATAGTTTCAGGCCTTACATTTAAATCTTTAATCCATGTTAAGTAGTTATTTTGTAAATAGTATGAGATAAGGGCTTAACTTTATTCTTCTGCATGTAGATATCCAGTTTTCCCAGCATCATTTATTGAGCAGACTGCACTTTCCCCATTGTGTGCTATTGACGTCTTTGTCAAAAATCAGATGGCTATAAATGTGTGGATTAATTTCTGGGTTCTCTATTCTGTTTCATTGATCTATGTATCTTTTTTTATGTCCATACCATGGTGCTTTAGCTACTGTAGTTTTGTAATATAGTTTGAAATCAAGTAATGTGATGCCTCCAGCTTTTTTTTTTTCGTCACTATTGCTTTGGCTGTTTGGAGTCTTTTGTAGTTCCATACAAATTTTAGGATTATTTTCCCTATTTCTGTGAAAAATATCATTGGTATTTTGATAGAGATTACATTGAATCTGTAGGTTGCTTTTGGTAGTATGGACATTTTAAGGAAATTAAATTTTTCTAATCTATGAACATAGTATATCATTTCATTTATTTGTATATTCTTCAATTTCTTTCATCGATGTTTTATAGTTTTCAGTGTAGTGATCTTTTACCTCCTTGGTTAAATTTATTCCTAAGTATTTTTTAATTGTAGCTACTGTAATTGGGATTTTTTTAAATTTCTTTTTCAGGGAGTTCACTATTAGTGTATAGAAATTATATAGATTTTTTTATGTTGATTTTTGCATCCTACAACTTTACTGAATTTGTTTCTTATTTCTAACAGTTTTTTTTGGTGGAGTTTTAGGGTTTTCTATATATTATGTTGTATTAATCTTATATCAGACAAACTTACTGCATTAGTCAGGGGCTTACAGATAACAGATACCACTATATTACACCCTTATCCTTCCCCCACAAGAAATAATTTAAAACAGGAAATTGGGGGCTTACAAAATTATAGAAAGGTTCAGAGGAGCAAGCTTTAGACAGCTTCCAGGAATGACTCTCAATAGAATCTTAGAACTGGCCAGTTAAGAGAGGAAATCTATCTCTGTCAGGAACTGAATATTAGAATAATTAAAAAGTCCCTGTCTAACTGCTGACTCCAAGATTACACTTCAGCCATCAACCAGGCACCAGGAAACTATTCCATAGCTGTCTATTTCAGTGCTACACTTTCTTAGACTTTGAGATGGAAACTCTGAATGGATAACTCTTATCAGCTACAGAGTAGGGAGGATCTAACCATTGTGATACTGTTACTGCCACCACAGAAAACCAAATAACTTCCCAACTCATATTGCCAGTAATAAAAAATGAAGCCCATTCTCTGCCTTATTTTCAGTTCCAAATCTCTCCTGTGAGTATCTGCTTGCAGAAGCTGGATCTCATGCGGGACATGAACAGAAAGGGAATTTGGTAAATATTAATAGAATCTTAGGCTTTCCAGAATTCAATTTATTCTGGCATCTAATATGTCAGCTACAAAAGTTTGGAATAATGTTTAGAAAGACGCAATTTGTTATTTTTACAAATTGTATTTAATTCTCATAATATATATAAATATTTGGGAGATTGTAGAAGAACATGCCAAAAAGAAACGAATACACCGTTGTTTCACCAGTCCTAATTCCTTTTAATTCTTTTTTTATCTTATTCATGGGCTAAGATCTCTAATAAATCCTGACTATAATTGAAATGGCTTTAATATAAAACAAAAAAAATAGCCTGTTTATTATAGGCTTCCAGGAAATTCTCTTTATCAAGTTGAGAATGTTTACTTCTATTCTGCATCAACTATGAGGTTTTCTTCTTTGTTTTATTTTTTAATTTTTTTTTTTGAGACAAAGTCTCACTGTGTTGCCTGGGCTAGAGTGAGTGCCGTGGCATCATCCTAGCTCACAGCAACCTCAAACTCCTGGGCTCAAGTGATCCTTCTGCCTCAGCCTCCCGAGTAGCTGGGACTACAGGCATGCACCACCATGCCCGGCTAATTTTTTCTATATATTTTTAGTTGTCCAGAAAATTTCTTTCTATTTTTGGTAGAGACGGGGGTCTTGCTCTTGCTCAGGCTGGTCTCGAACTCCTGACCTTGAGCGATCCACCCGCCTCAGCCTCCCAGAGTGCTAGGATTATAGGCCTGAGCCACCGCGCCCGGCCTCTTCTTTGTTTTAAACACAGGAATGAGTATCAGTCTTTAATAATTTTCTGATAGTCAAGATGATTTCATGTATTTTTTTCTTCTTAATCCATTAATGCAATGATTTTTTTTTTTTTTTTTGAAACAGAATCTCACTTTTGTTGCCTGGGCTAGAGTGAGTTCCGTGGCGTGAGCCTAGCTCACAGCAACCTCAAACTCCTGCGATCCTCCTGCCTCAGCCTCCTGAGTAGCTGGGACTATAGGCGCGAGCCACCACACCCGGCTAATTTTTTACTTCTATTTTTAGTTGACTTGCTAATTTTTTCTATTTTTAGTAGAGACAGGGTCTCGCTCTTGGTCAGGCTGGTCTCAAACTCCTGAGCTCAAGCGATCCTCCTGCCTCGGACTCCCAGATTACTAGGATTACAGGCGTGAGCCACCGCGCCCGGCCTGCAATGAATTTTATTAAGAGTTTTTTTTAATGGTGAATAATCCTTACATTTCTGTCTATTCTATTTTTATGTTGCCTCATATCTGCCTCTCCATGCTACATTTGTTTCCTCCGTGTTAGGCCATATTCTCATTATCTTTCACTGTCACTACTGCAATAGCCTCCTAATTTGTTTTTCAGTCATAAATGTTTGGCTTCTGCAATACATTATTCACATTTAAACTAGAATTATCTTCCTCATTGGATAATCTCACTCTGGTTTCTCAAAACTCTTTAGTGACTCTCCACGAGCTAAGGAGGAAGATTAAAATTGGGCATTTAGTTATATTCCAAATTATAATTACATCAACACTTTTTTTTATTGTTACCACAGAAGTTTACTATGAATTTGTCATAAGAAGCTACTGGAGAGTCCAGAAAACATCCCAAACATGTTTATTTCTCTGAGTCTTTCATCTAGCTCACCATTTCCCAAAGTGTGTTCTTGGAAACTCTAGTCTTGGGAGATAGTTTTAAAAGTAATGGTTTCAAAACCAAATAAATTATGAAAATGCTGATTTCCCTATGCCGGTCTTAAGAGATTTATATTGTACAGTATATCAGAATAAGAAATATTATGTAAAGTCTTATAATAAATATAATAAGAACTCTTAGCTCAGCATTCTCTAGACATATTTATACACAAAATCATTTAATAATATTCATTAAAACTAAGCTTCTATGGAATACACATTACAGGAAAAAGAAAAACCGCCAAATATTTTCTCAGCATAGATTGTGACTGTTCTCCTTCCCATCTATCAAATTCTACACATCTTTCAAAGCCTCCTCTATGAGTCTCTCTGGATTACATTCATTCCCCAACTCGCAATTCATTCTCTAATCCCCATAGCACGTCTTTGTACCTCTTTTAAACCGTGTGCTTTATCTTTCTCTCAAATAAGTTTCAGTTCCATAAGCGCAGGGTTTTCACTTGATTTCAGAAAAATAGTTGGCATATGATAGCTGCAAAGTAAACGTGCATTTTTCAACCTTTTTAAGTTCTTTTGAATTTTGTAGATTTGGTCATTTTATATTTGTGTCTAAAATTGTATTGATATTATTAGAGGTGTAGAATACATTTGAGAAATAACCCTGATCATGTAGTACGTATTATTTTGGAGAATGCACTCTAGTTTAGGACACTAGGTAAATACATATTAATAAAAATACAACCTCTAACTTAAATCGCATAGTCTCTTGTCCCTTAACAGCGGTACCTAACCTTTCGGCACCAGGGACCGATTTAATGGAATACAATTTTTTCATGAATGGGAGGAGGGGAGGCGGAGCTCAGCCGGTGATGCCAGTGATGCCAGTGATGCCAGTGATGCCCAGCAGCTGTAAATACAGGTGAAGCTTCGCTGGTTCCTAAGTTTCATGGAAGATAATTTTCCCGCGGAAATTTGACAGGGGTGGGGGGCAGGTTGGGGGTGGGTGTTGCGGGGAGCTCTACGGCCGGATCCCTAACAGGCCGAGGACCAGTACCTGGGGGTTGGGGACCACCGCCTTAGGATATCAGAGAAGGGAGATTTCACTACAAATTCGACTAAACAGATCAGCCGGTGTGAAAAGGTGGCACTTGGCAAGGTCCTGATCAGAAGGCATGAGCTTCACACCGACACGTTCCCGATGCCATAAAAGGAACACAGATACGCTGTTGCTCCCTAACACCCACATCCTGTTCAGAGCTCATTAGTATCTACTGGGCTTCATCCAAGCATTCCAGCCAACAAATACTCTTCCTCTTGATCCGGTCCCCCACTGAATTTTCAGCAGGTTAACAGAAATATGATTTAACAAGAAAACTAAGCGTACCAGAGAACAAGCGGAGATGTAAGAACCTCACTTGACTGTGGAAGCATAAGTAAGAAGAATTTCATCATGCTTGTGCATGTAGATAAAATGCATCCTGAGCCATGACTGTGGTAAACAAAGACTAGAAACAAAGGAAAATCTTTTTTAAGTCTCTTTCATCGTGAGGTGAGCCTGAAGATGAATTGACAAAAACAAGGGTTATTTGTAATAACGAAAGTATGTCCCTTACAGACTGCTTAGCAACGTTCAAATCCAGAGAGCAATGCATTGGGTTGTGTGGGGGAGAGGGTCCGGAAATGAGCATGATGAATCGGTATTTAGGGTAGTGTTGTCCACATTATTTATGTTCTTCTAGGACGTTAGCAGCTAAACCTCATTTGAAAGGGGGTCAAAGCGAAATCTAAGAAAAATACCAGAAAGGTTGGTATATAGCAATATAGTGAAAATTGAAAGAGAGGCACTAGGGGTTATTGTGAAGTTTTAAGCAAGTCTTGGTATATATGAGATTTTCCAGATATTTTGATCTCTTGCTCTCATCCCCTACCCATTGATGCAAATCTTCGAATCCCTCGGTCTGTCTTTCCCACATTCCTCCCTTCATCCTACTCTGTAGTCCTGGTCCGAGCTACTCAGGAAGCAATGCCAGAAGCATAGGGCAGAGTTTGGATTACTCTCATCACCAAATTCTGTCTATATTATTCATTCATTCATTCATTCACCATTCCAACAGATGTTTGAGATTTTTAGACATTGAAACATGAAAGAAGCAACATTTAAAATGGATCATCCAGGAGCAGGAGGACAAAGCCAAGAGAGTTGGGGAGAATGTTACAGACAGAGGAAATAGAACGTATAAAGATGTGCCCATGAGTCAAAGCACAATGTTTGAAAAAGTAAAAGTCCATTACTCTGGAGTACGGAGTTTAAAATAGCTGATGATCAGAACAGAAAGTGGTCAAGTTATTCTGGGCTTTGTAGACCATGATAAAGCATGTGGACTTGATCCTAGAAGCAGCAGGAAATATTTCAAGAGTTTGAACATTAGTTTCTTTCATCATCTGCCCTATTTCTTTGGCATATAAAAAAAAGCATATGTTTACTTGTTTTACAATTTATGAGGTAAGAACTAGGATCCCATAGGAGTAGAGATTTAATTTACAAAGACTTTGCAGCCACCAAAAATCTTTTGTTATTGTAGATAAAATAAAGATATTACAAGAAATATAGAAATAAATGCAATATTTATTTTTTAGCATCTCTTATATTTCTAAGATAATTTTGTTACTTTAGAAGCATAAAAATGTATTAGGCCTAATTGGTCTGTTCAGAAAACGTTCATGTATTATATATTAAATTTTAAAATATAGTTTACTCAAACAATTACAAATTTACTAGAAGAATTTTCTTAAAATGTGGTAAATTAAACTACATGATGCTAAACTAAGAAAAATATTCTTATTCCTGCTGGTTTATAAGAAATTTACAAAATTATGAAAAAGAAGAAATTGTCAACATTATAGTATGATAAAGCAAGTTATTATATTTTCTTGAATTATTGTTTTCTGGTACAATGTCAGGCACATTCAGAAAGCACTCATTTTCAGAAAAAGAACTTAGCAACAGAGGAAAGAAATATTCACTGAATATTTTTGTTGTGTGAGACTTTGTCTAGACATCAATTGCTGAACCATCACTCTCAGCACTTTTTGTTTCATCTGATGCTTTATTTTGAAAACTGAGGAAATTCCTATTGCAGAAAAAGAACTAATTTTAGGGCTAGAGATCTGAGTTTTAGAATCATGTGACCCAGAGCAAGTCACTTCATTTCTCTGGGAATATACCTAGATCTCTAAGGTTCTTTTCAGCTTTGTCAAATGTGGAATGTGACCATAAAGTGGTTTGACCCCACGAGCTTACAAATGCCTGTGAGCAAAAGGTGGGATTATGGAACAGAAATTGCAGAATGAGGTGGATCCAAGAGAAAACACCTTTCAGGAAGAATGGAATACACACTTGCTTGTAGGAAATGAAGGGAAATACAGGAAGAACAGTAGGAAAAGGAGTGAAAGAGAGATAGTAGACAGAGGAGAGAACAAAAGTCCTTTTCCAGTTAGGAACCTGTGGGCATTGTGTTTGTTATCTGTCCACCTCATAATTAGGGGGGCATCAAATACAGTAGAGGGTCCTTTTGGGGGTAGAATTGAAGGTTTGAACAGCATAATGTGAGAGTGATAATATTCAGGTAAAAGATTCCCCCATCTTAATGAATAAATCAGTAGGGTAAAAGTGGGATGTGATATCTTTATACATCAACTTGAAAATCAATGCTGATATAATTTTTATATTTTTTTAAAAAGTATCAATATTATTCTTCAAAGTGCTTGAATAATAAAGTTTAAAACACTGACACTTGTTTTGATTCAGTAGTAGCTATTTCCAAAAGTAACATAAACCAAATAAATCTGGACAATCACAAAAGTCTTGATCTGGTCTGTGATAGATATGAGCAGTATCAGGATGGTACATTATTACAACTTCCACTTTACCATTATTTAGTGAGTGAATCTCTACAAAAGGAGCAGTTTCATTCACTGACTACAAAAGAAAAAGAATTTGAGACAGACAAGAGAGTAGAGCAGAGAATGAATGGAGCTAATTCGTGCAATGTGATGCAGAAAGTGTCCCTGTGTAGTATATTAATAGAATTTAATTTTCCCCCAAAAGAGGTCCGTCCTTTGTCTCCTGGGTCTAGGAGGTAATCTCTGATGTATCACACCTCACAGGACTGTCTTTATTTGCTTGAGGATCTTGGATCAGGATGAATACTCTTATAACGTAATTTCGAGTAGAGGCTGACCATACTTTATAGTCTTAGGGTGGGAGCTTGCCATTCCAGAAAGACCAACTATGTGATTTATGGTGGGGGCTTTAGGTCACATCTGGAAGGTCTGGTCAATCAATCATGTTCACGTAATTAAGCCCCAGTAAAACTCTGAACACCAAGGTTTGGATGAATTTTCCTGGTTGGCAATACTCTAAGCATAGAGTCACACATTGATACCAGGAGAGTACGGTGTTCTTACTCTGTAGGGAGAGTACAACTAGAAGCTCTGCATCTAGTACTTCTACCAGACTCAACCCTATGTGCTTCTTGCCTTGGCTAATTTTAATCTCTGTCCTTTTCTGGGAGTGTAGTGTACAGTTCATACATCTTCTTTGTTAGATTTCTAAATGAAATATTGGGTGCATATATACTTATAATTGCTATGTCCTCTTGATTAATTGGTCCCTTTATCATTATATGGTGATCTCTGTTATGATTTTTACCATTTTTGACTATTTTTGTCTGATATAAGTATGGCTACCCCTGTTCTCTTTTGGTTTACATTTGTATGGAATATACCTTTTCTATCCTTTCAGTTTCAGTTTATATGTGTTCTTAAGGTGAAGTGAGTCTCTTTTGGGCAGCATGTAGTTAGTTCTTGTTTTGTTATTGTTTTATCTATTCATATACTCTATGTCTTTTGATTACAGAATTTATTCTATTTGCATTCAAGGTAATTATTGATAGGTAGGGACTTAAAATTGTCATTTTATAAATTGTAGATCTTTGATATTTTCTTCCTCTCGTTGTTTACTTTGTAATTTGATGAGTTTCTTTAGTGGTATGCTTTGATTCTTTATCTTTTGTTTGTCTTCAATAGGTTTTTGCTTTGTGATTACCATAAAACTTACATAGAACATCTTATAGTTAAAATGGGCTATTTTAAGCTGATAGGAACTTAACCCCAATCACATAAAAACACTACTCTTTTGCTCCACCTTCTATCACATTTTAAGTTTTGATGTTACAAATTTTATCCTGTTACAATTTGTATCCCTTTACAAATTGATGTACCTGTAATGACTTTTCTCTCACTCTATTTTTTTTTATTTTAATAGATTTAGGAGATACAAGTGGTTTTCTGTTGTATGGTTTGTATAATGGTGAAGTCAGAGCTCAACTGTACCCATCACCCATGGGTACACACCATCACCCATGTCGTGCACAAACAACAGTGTACATTGTACCCAGTGGGTAATTTTGGATCCCTCACCCCCAGCTCTCCCTCCTCTGAGTTTTAATTGTCCATTGTACCACTCTGTGTGGCCTGTATGGCCATCATTTAGCTTCCACTGATAAGTGGGTACATTCGTTATTTGTTTTTCCATTCCTGGAATACTTAGGATAATGAAATTCCATTCAAGTCGCTGCAAAAGACATTATTTCATTTTTTCTTATGAGTGAGTAGTATTCCACATTGTGTGTGTGTGTACACACACATATTTTCTTTGTCCACTCATCAGTTGATGGCACTTAAGTTGATTCCACATCTTTGCAATTATGAATTGCAATAAACATATGAGTGTATGTGTCTTTGTGATATAATGACTTCTTTTCCTTTGGATAGATACCCAGTAGTAAGATTGCTAGATCGAATAGTTGGTCTACTTTAAGTTCTTTGAGGAATCTCCATACTTTTATCCACAGAGATTCTACTAATTTGCCTTCCCACCAACAGTATATAAGCATTTCCTTGTCACTACCTCCACACCAACATCTATTGTTTTTCACTTTTTAATTGCAGCCACTATGACATGGGTACGGTGGTATCCCATATGGTTTAAATTTGCATTTCCCTGATGATTAGTGATGTTGAGCACTTTTTTTGTTTCTTGGCCATTTGTCTATCTTCTTTTGAAAAATGTCTGTTAATATTCAATTAAAAGTCAGCAAAAAACATTAACAGGACTCCAGAAACCCTCTGCAAGTCCCTTTTCAAACAAAATCCCTTCCCCTCCTCCCTCTAGTTACCTTTATGCTGAGTTTTACAGAAATCAATTTCTTCTGTATTTACTAAATAGTTTTACTACCTGATTGTACAACCCTAAGCAATACAGTTTAATTTTGCCTTCTTTTGAACTTTATATAAATAGAATAAAAATTTTTATTATATTCTGGTTTATTTAATTCAGTATTGTGTTTTATGATTCAATCTTGTATGTACAGTTGGCCTTCCATATCAGAGAATGTAGATTCAGTCAACAGATCAAAAATATTTTAAAAATAGTAAAAAAATACAAAAAGTTCAAATGAAAATACAATATAACTACTTACATAGCATTTACATTATATTACATATTATAAGTAATCTAGAGATGATTTAAAGTATAAAGGAGGATGTGCACAGGATATATGCAAATACCATGCCATTTTATATGAGGGACTTAAACATCCTTTGATTTGGATACCAATGGAGGCACTAGAACCAATCTCACTGATATTTAGGGATGAGTGTATCTACAATACATCACGTTCATTGCAGCATGCTATTTTATTATATTTCTATATTACAGTTTATTTACTTTATTCTTAATGGACATTTGGACATTTTTGGTTGGTTTTATTTTAAAAAATCACCTAAGGCTGTATATTAATCACCAACTATCCAAGAACATTGTTATGTTTATTTGAATCCAGATCTTGAGAGTATAAATATCAGAGCTCTGTGTAAGGTATGTCCGTGTACATTAACCTTAAGAGCTTTTGTTGTACTACATGTGCAAGACTGAGTAGTACTTGCTAGGAAGAGTAGCTACTCCTAGGAGTCCTGCCAGTGCTATGCCATATGACGTTATACTCCTAAAACAGGTGTTTCTGGCCTACATATACAGATAAAGATTGAAACATAGGTTACATCTATTTTTTAAAGACCTAACCACCAGAGAAGCATGGATTGTACTTCAGAACCATTGCTAACTTTTAACACATTTTATATTAAACATCATTATTTTAAGCTTCACTTCCGTTTCCCAAATCTGTTTTAGCATATTTCTTCTCTTATGAGTAAACTTTTAATAAAAAAGTTGATATAGGAGTGTTTAATAATGGCAAGCTAGATGTATGTAGACTTTCTGGAGATTTGATGTAGTCTCTCCTCTAAGGTCTTATTAAAGAAACTTAGTAAATACATAGATAGTGCTTTTTGTGAAGGATGCAGGATCTACATGAATTAATGCGAAAGGCAAAGAGTTTAGTTTGGAAAGGAGTCATTAACCCTATGGATTAATGCTGTGATTAGGTCATTAGAATTTAATAAGAAAGAATAGCCTGTTTGTCCCTTCACCTAGATGTAGGGGTGTCAATTATCAGTGAGTTCTCTGATTTAACCTATTGTAGCAACAACAAATATTTATGCTTTGGACTCATATAGAATCAGAAGTCTTTCTTTGCATGTGAGAAACTCCACTTTAAAATACTTGAAGCTAACAATGAAATTTAATGGTATATCTTAATAACTAATCCAGAAGTGGCCTCCCACTAACCCAAAGCCTCAAATGGGGTTCTAATTACACTTCTATTCTTTCCTCTCTCCCTTGCTTTCTTTCTGCTTCTCTTTCTTATTCTCTCTTGTTGCACATAAATTTTATCCACATGACAGAAAGGTGACTAAAAGACACCTTAAACTATATTCCTACATCCAACAGAAAAACCCCAAGGAAGACTCTGATTGGCCCAGCTGGGGTCACGTTTCCCACTCCAGTAACCAGAGTACAACACAGAGAATCATTAGCCCCTCCACACACAGAAAGGGAGAAGCTGACAAAGAAAACAGAAGAATATGCAGTAAGGAACTTAGTTTTGACCCTAAAAAGGTCTGACTTTTGCCCTCAACTTCTGGGAGATAATCTCTTAGCCCTTTGATTATCATGCCCAATACGAGTGTCTGTATCTGCGTGTAGCTTAGGCCAGCAAAAAAGTAACAGTGTGATTCAGGGTGAGAAATCTAAGCCACACCAGTAATGTGATGTGGGGAGGGTGCTTTGGGTCACAAAGCCTGACCTCCTAAGGGGCTAAAAACAGGTCAGCCATGTGGCAGTGAACCATTTCGAAATGATGGAGCTGCAACAAAGACTCTAAACACTGAGGCTCAGGCAAGCTTCCCTCATTGGCAATACACCCTGTGCATAGCCACACCTCGATATCAGTAACATAACTCTGTCCTGACTTCACAGGGTGAAGATAATTGGAAGCTCTGTGTTTGGTACTCTTCCCGGACTCTGCTTTACACATCTCTTCACTTGGGTAATTTTAATCTGTATCCTCTCCCTGTAATAAATTGTAACTGTGAGTATAAAAGCTTTAGTGAGTTGTATGAATCTTTCTAGTGAATTATTGAAACCAAATGTGGTTTGAGGACAGCCCCTCACCCAACTTACAATTGGGGACAGAAGTGAGGATGGTCTTATGAACTGTGTTTCCTATAACTTCACATTTGGCAAAAATCTCTCAGTGAAAGGTGTATGGAAAATGTTCTGGGTAGTCAAACATTATAATTAACATACAGAAACAGCCTACCAACAAAGTTTATAACGATTTCCCTCTAAATCCTTGACCTCCAAAATACCCTTAATTCACACCCTTAATGGGGGATAGAAGTGTTCACATTTCCTAGACCCCAAAGTCCTACAAGTGTTTGGGAGACAACTATACTTTCCTGAGCAGGACCTTCACCTTAGATAAAACTAGGAATAGATAAAATACTAAATTGACTAATTAAAATACCTTGGGATATAAGCAAATGAGATACTGATCAGGCATTTATTAATGAAGATTAAGGAGGGAAGAGTAATTAAAAACCTATGTTTATATTTTATAATTTATCATTCCCTTCAGACTTTACCTCATGTAACTTAAGTTACTGTACTGGAAAAATTCAAAAATCATCATTCCCATGAAATGTTATAATAAAAAACATGTAAATTTTTCCATTTGTGGGAATTCATATATGAAAGTGGAATTTGGAAACTAATAAATCTTCTCTTTAATAAATAAGCTGATAAAGACTTAGTACTTTAAATAATCTTAGCACTATTAGGCATAAAAAGCTGAATACAGGTAATAATAAGGACCCTTATGCACAAAACAACATGGGACAAAACTGCCTCACCCACACAGGAAAGAATGATTATAGTTTAGAACCATGGAAGAAGAAAGAAAAAGAAGCCCACAGAACCAATGACTATTCTTTTGAATTTTCTTAATAAGAGTTATTATTCTAGTGAAGAAACACTAAAAATTGATAACAGCTTTCTGCCATAAAGAAGTCATAATTGTTTAAATTATTTGTGTAGTAAAATATATATAGTTCTCGTTTCATGAAGTGATCTCTCATAAATTATAAGTTAAACAATTTTTCCAGTGTTGTTATAGATATGCATTGTACAGTATGTGTTCAGCTCTAAGATGCACATATTTTTCACATTTCAACGTTATAATGGTAATCTGCTTTCTGATTTTAAAAACATTTTTTTTCTGAAATGCTTTTATCAACCCAATGGTTTTTATTATAGTCAATGGCAGCTTTCAACGAAATATTTATAGTGAGTTAGGTGTCCAGTAAGTAGAATACTATGTAAGTGCTACATCTACATCTGTTATACCTGATAGAATGCCATCCTAACAAAATATGTTAATAGATTTGAATACAATTCATTATAGAAAAATAATTAAATCAAATGAGCAACATTATTTTCTAAAATCTTGGGTGCTGGCATCTCAAACACCAAATTTAAAACTCTTTAAAGTTCAATAATTACAACCCTACTTCTTCTACTCTGCCTTCCCCTTGGTGGTTTCATGAATTCCCATGACTTCAGCTCCTAGTAGGTTGTAATGACACCAAATCATGGCTCTCTGGAGTAAAAATCATTTCTGAGATTCAGAGCTATATATTCAACTATTATACATTCTTTTCATTTTTTATTTAAGTGGATTTAGGGGATACAAGTGTATGTTTTAGCATAGATGAATTGCATAGCGAAAAAGTGTAGGCTTTTAATTTACCCATCACCTGAATAGTATACATTGTACCCAAGAGGTAATTTTTTATCCTCTACCTCCCTCCCACCTTCCCCCTTCTGAGTCTCCAATGTCCGTTAAGTCAGTCTGTATGACCACTTAGCTATTATTGTTTAGCTCCCACTTATAATAGAAAACATGCAGTATTTGGTTTTTTGTTCCTATGTTACTTCACTTAGAATAATGGCTTCCAGTTCCATCCAAGTTGATGCAAAAGACATTATTTTATTCTATCTCAAGGCTGAGAAGTATTCCATGGTGTGTGTGTGTGTGTGTATGCATGCACACACACACACACACACACACACACATATGTGTATATATATATACACACACACACACACATATATATATATATATACACCACATTTTCTTTATATACTCATCAGTTGATCTGCAGTTAGGTTGATTCCATATCTTTGCAATTGTGAATTGTACTACAGTAAACATATTAGTGCAGGTGTCTTTTTGACATAATGACTTCTTTTTCTTTGGGTAAAACTCCAGTAGCGAGATTGCTGGGTCAAATAGTACATATATTTGCCATCTTTTGAGAAATCTCTATACTGTTTTCAATAGAGTTTGTACTAATTGACATTCTCACCAACAGTGTATAAGTGTTCCCTTTTCACCCCATCTGCATCAACATCTGTTGTCTTTTGACTTTTTAATTATGGCCGTTCTGACTAGGGTAAGGTGGTATCTCATTTTGGTTTTAATTTACATTTCCCTGCTGATTAGTGATGATGAGCATCCAATCAAGAATTCAATGTCATTACAATAATAGTGGCAAAAAAATAAAATACCCAGGAACATACTGAACCAAGGAGGTGAAAGATCTCCTCAAGGAGAGCTTTGCAATACTGATGAAAGAAATCGTTGATGACACAAACAAATGGAAAAACATACCATGCTCATAGATTGGAAGAACCAATATTGTTAAAATGTCTATACTGCCCAAAGTGATTTACATATTCAATGCAATTCCCATCAAAATACCAATGTCACTTTTCACAGAATTAGAAAAAATGATCCTAAATTTCATACAAATTTAAAAAAGAGCCCAAATAGCCAAAGCAATCTAAAGCAAAAGGAACAAATCTGTAGACATTACATTACCTGACTTCAAACCATACTACAAGACTATAGTAATCAAAATAGCGTGGTACTTGTATAAAAGGAGACACATAGATCCATGAAACAGGATAGGGAACCTAGAAATAAAATCAAACAATCAACCGATCTTTGGCAAAGGAGACAAAAACATATACTAGGGAAAATACCCCCTATTCAATAAATGGTGTTGGGAAAATTGGAGAGCCACACGCGGAAGAATGAATCTGGATCCCTATCTCTCACCATACACAAAAATTAACTCAAGTTGAATTAAAGACTTAAATGTAAGACCCAGCACCACAAAGATTCCAGAAGAAAACTTAGGAAAAACTTTCCTGGACATTGGCCTAAGCAAAGAACTTGTGGCTAAGGTGCCAAAAGCAAATGCAGCAACACCAAAAATAAATAAGTGGGACTTAATGAAACTAAAAAGTTTCTGCACAGCAAAAGAAATAACCAGTAGAATAAATAGACAACCTACAAAATGGGAGAAAATATTCACAGACTATACATCTGATAAAGGACTAATATCCAGAATCTATGAGGAACTCAAATAAATCAGCAAGAAAAAATCAAATAACTTTATTAAAAAGTGGGCAAAAGCCATAAACAGATATTTTTCAAAAGAAGATACAAAAAATGACCAATAAGCATATGAAAAATGCTCAATGTCTGTTATACATTTTATTCATTCACTTATAAATTTTTTAAAGAATCTACCATGTCCTATAGGCAAATCAAATTTAACATAGCTAAAACAATGTACTTTTTTTTTTTTTAGAAAAATGGCCAGCTCTCTTTATTCTCTACTCTTGATTAACTCACCAAAAGTTAGGGCTAAATAAAATAAAGGAAGCTATCACTAATCTTTTAGAAGGCTCAACCAATTAACCAAGTCACCTTAGAATAAGGTGTGTCTCACACCTTAGGATGTCTCATATCTATCCTACCCTGTCTCGTATTGCCTCTGCCTTGGTTAAGGTCCTCATCCTCCCTCTTAGGGGCAATTAGATGTCACATCTTGACTGGTCTCCCTGATCCTTTATTTGTGCTAAATTTACTTCAAAACCTCTGGATTTCCTTGCCTCAGATAGTAATGCCATTATGTAAGATTATGCAACATTCAGATCCATCTATATGTTAACTCACAAAATGTGTCCAAGTGCACCCATTATATAGATATTATCCTAATTTACAGATGGGAAAACTGATAATTTTGTGACTGCCATCACTAATATATGTACAATTCAGGATTAGAAACCAAATCTTTTTTTATCCCAAACTGAGGCATATTTTATTACACTGCACAGCCTCCTTGCTGTGTCAGTGGCAAACAAATAGAAAAGGAAGATGGGGACAAGAAAGGAACAGACAATTTCTGCAGTAACAGGGCAAGGATTTTAAAAAGGGCAGTTTGAGAAATGGTACATGAACACTTAACAAAATTACTTAGGAGTGTAATTTAGTGAGTTACATGGAATAGGTGGCAGGAAAGATACAACAGTGACACATTGCATTGCATCAGCCCCATTATATCAAAGTGCCTAGTGTTACGGTTGATGGGAGAAGGGAATGGCAGTGGGCACTGCTAACTATATTAATAGAATGCTCTTTAAGTCAGGTGCTGGTATAGCTGGGGGTGCTTTCAATATATAAAGGAAAAGAAAAATATGCTCATGGATTGTTTAAATGTTAAATGTGATAGACTGTTTCTCTACTTCTGAGAGAGCCAGCAGGTAGCCTGTCAGAGCATTTCAAGATTGTGATGGCCGTGAGTTAGGCAAGAAGCTGGCAAAGACAAGAGTGGTCTCGGAGAATATAGCTTTCAGATAAAGAGTGGCCTTTTCAGAGATTAAAAAATGTACAGTATTAAAGACAAGTAAAACTCTCTATACAGATAGAAAGTTTGAAGAGCATAAAAGATTTGACATATTTCTGACAGACATGTCAAAGAATTAAACCTAGCAAATAAGAAAACATAGATAAATATATGATTTAATTGTAAGAAGGATGCTTATGATTGCATGTGTTTGACCGAGTATATATTGCTGCATTATTTACTAGTGTTGTTAATCATGATGTAAATATTAATAAAATTATTTAGAACTAAACACTAGTCAGAATCCTGGCAGAGATAAGACTGCAGCCAGTTAAGAAATTTGAAGGAGCCAGGATGGTTATACAGCCTCTCATGTGATGGAAGTGAGGCGTGGTGAACGGCTCTTAGGAAGGACATTAAAAGTATCACCAGGTATTGCTTCCAATAACCTTGAATTTTTGCCACTCTTAAAGGAATCATTTCTTTATAACTCATTATTTTCTGTAATAAGAGAACTGGGGAAAAAACTAAAAATAGGAAATAATTCCACTTATTTTTAATATTTGGTCCAAATACCTATTATATGATTTTCATCATATTAAGTTTATACTTCTAATTAATTTTAGCCCCATATTACTTAGTTTTAAATAAATGAGATTTAAAAAACTCACAAAATGTTATTTCTTTTTTTAATATCTCTTAGAAAAAGCTCAGGTGAATACATTCTGCTTGAAAATACAGTCATTTTTATGTTTTAATATTCTCCCAATCTCATCACCAGAGCTGGAAAACTGTCATTTCCTGATTACACATGACTATGTTCACTCTCTAAGTCAAAGGTCTTCGCATCCACCTGGCCCCAGAAGGCACAAGCCTGCATGAAGCCCTCCCCCTGTAGGTCTGATAGACAGCTTCCCTCTGTTCCTAAGTACTTTCTTCACTTGCCGTGCTCTCCATTTTTGTATCTTCTGAGTCCTTCTGCAGAGATAAAGCAGACTAGGTATTTCCATAGATGAATAGAAACATGTTTTCTAGAGAAACCTAACTTTGGAACTGAGTGTTTTAGGCACTGTGTAAGTGAATGCTGAGACATGAGTGAATGCAAATTATGTTGCTGCTCCTGGGAAAGATAGACAAACTCCAGTCTTTAGTAGCAAGAGAGGAAGCTGTGCCATTTTGGACTTATTTTTGCAAAACAAAAAGTCTTAGAAGTTATTGGTGTTCTCACTGTGTCCAAGGATAGGAAGGAAAAGTGTTGATGGGTGCAACTGATTATTCTATAAGCAATTACTTTCTGGAGTATAAAAGGAAAAATTAGACTATATCTTACTTTTGTTAAGTTTTAACAATTTTCTTTGTACTTGCTCCTCCTCAACCTCTAATGACCTCTTTTATGTGAAGGTACCCAAGTAAGATGCAGAAAGTTCCAGCCATAAAATATATAAGTGGGAACTGGGACAGCAGCCCATTAGTCAGACTGATATCCACTGGTGAACAAATGGTCAGAGATTACCTGTTGCTAAAATGAGAAGGCAAGTCAGACAGTGGCCAGATGTCCATAGTGTATCCAAAGGACTGACCCAAGTGAGGGAAGCAGCAAAACCATAGGGTTCTGGAACCCAGGACAATAGTCAGAGAATAGCTTCTCACTTGATCCTGCCCGCACTAATCCTACCATGGGAGATGGCAATGAATTAGCCTGTGATGGCTATGCCATTTGAATTGTGGGCCATCTTGAAATATCTTTTGATAATATGAGGGAGAAAGAAATAAATATTTGAAGAAAAGGGGAAAGAAAGAAGAAAACAGAAAGAGAGAGGAGGGAGAAAGGAAGGAAAGGAGGGAGGAAGAGAAGAAAGGAACATAGGTAAAAGAGCAATATACTGGTTGAAAGAAAAACACGAGGACAGACAAAGGAAAGAAGAAAGGAACAAAGACCGGATGGAGGGGACATATCGAGGGTTTATTATTGTATTAATTATACTTTACATATAACTATTATGCTTTACATGTATCCACCCTAGAGGTAGGTACTATCATGATTATTATTATTATCACCATTTTATATGTAAAGAAACTGAGGCTTGAGGTTGAGAACTTTTTTAAGTCCATACACCTGGTAAGTGGTGAAGCAGAGGTTCAAATCCACAAAAATCATTTCCAGTATAAAGAAACTATAATGTATGTCCTGGAAGTATAGAGGAGCAAACAATCTATTTCCTAGAACTCTCACAGTTAGTTATGGTTTGGGATACATTTGGTTATTTTTGTTTAAATTTATTTCCTAATTAATGTTGTTACTTTACTCTTCTTTTATGAAAATAGAGCTATCACTACATGCTAATTTTTGATAGGAACTGAAAATATTTAACAAGATATCCTCTATTGTGTATAAGGGTGTTATATTTGGGTTTAGATACATTTTATAATTTCCTGCACTTATTTGGTAATTCTTGATAACAGCACCTTCTGATATATACTTTCAACATTCAACAGCCATCATTTCTGTATCGTTATGTCTAAACTATGCAATTGAAATTGATGACATCATAAGTAGAGCTTTGTTGTTTATATTTAATTTAACCAACTTAAATAGATATTATATGTAAATGATGAAAATGCAAAAGGGATAAGATATGTGTCCCATGATATACATATATATGTGTGTGTGTGTATATATATATATTTACATCCCTCTCTTACCACTGTCTCAGCCATTCAGTTAGCTTTTCTAGTGGCAAACGATATTTTCAACTTTTAGTAAACATTACTGATGATATCAATGCATAGGCAAGCATAGGGAGATACAAATATAGAAACACACAAAAAATGATGACTTACGTGTTCTAAAACTTTTTTTTCATCTAATTACAGATCTAGAAAAATTATTTTATTTTAGTACATGCAGAGTTGCCTTGTTCTTTTTAGTGCCCATGTAGTATTCCATTTAATGATTACCATTAATTTCTTGATCACTTTCCTATTTATAGACATTTCAATTGTTCCCATCCCGTGCTATTACAGACCATGCTGTAATGCATATCTCCGTATGGGTGTCATATGGGATATATATGAGTACATTTGTGGTATAAATTTCTAGAAATAAAATTGCTGAATCAAAGGATATCTATATTTTAATTTTTGATAAGTATTTATCAAATTGGTCTAATAGAGACTGAACAAATTTACATTCCTTCAATAATATAGAAGAGTAATCACTTCACCATACCAATTTCTTTCATAACATTGATTTTGCTAAGAAAATAAGACAAAAGAAAGGTAACTATAGATTCAATGTTAATTTATTTTTTATGAATAACCTTAAAAATATTTTCATATGTGTAAGAGCCAAGACAGTTATTTCCTGTGTATCATTGTTTTATGCCTTTTAATCATAGTTTGGTTGGGCTGTTGATTGGAGATATCATGAGTGAGTGTGTAAGATTCACTACTTTGTGAATGGCTCCCTGGAATTGCACAGCGCATAGTCTTTGTAGACCATATCTAGCTTTGTTGTTGGTCATCCTTATTCATTTGAAGATACTTTATATATTATAAAAATTACCATTTTATATATATGTATGGGACTATCTCAAGTGATCAATTGTCTTTCAACTTCTTTTACGCTTTTTATTGTTGTTGAGTTTCTTTCTTAAATTTCTATGAAATCTAGTTTATCACTCTTTGATTTTAGTCAGTGGCTCCAGGGTTTTTCAGTTAGAAAAATATTCTTTACTCCAGTAGTACAAATTTAATTCTTTTATGTTGTCTTCTATTTTATGATTTAATTTTTCATATTTAGCATTTGATGTAGCTGGAATTTCTTTAGATTTAAGACAAAGAAAATGTGGTTTTGGTTTTTTTTTTTTTTTTTTTTACAAGTTTATGCCGTTGACCCAATACCATTTGTTAAATCACCTTTCTTTAGGTTAGATGCAATTCATCTCTAACATACATGAAATTTCTATAATATTTGGATCCATTTCTGAAGTCCCTTTTCTGTTCCATTAATCTGTCTATTCAGACATTAGTAACATTCTGTCTTAATTATAATAGTTTCGAAATTGTTCCTCTGTGACTCTTCCTTTTCAGGTTTTTCTTGAATATATTACCTTATTAATTTTTCAATGAGTTTCATAATGTTGCTTAGGTCTTAAAAATAAGATGTTGGTATTTTGAGAAGATAACATTTTAGTTATATATTAATTAAGCAGAAAAATGACATCTTTGTGACACTGAGTATTCCTATGTTAAAAGAAGGTAAGGCTTCCATATATTTGAATTATCCTTTACAACTGTGAATAATGTTTATATTTTCTTCTTATTGAACATTTCTTATTAAAATTTATTCCTAGGATTTTGTTTTTTTCTTGTTGCTATTATAAATGAGATATTTTTTAATTATCATTATTTTTCCTACTGGTCTTATTTATCTATAGGAAGACAATAGATTTTGGTATGCTACTTTTATATTCTGGTATCTTATTGAATTATTTTTATTTATATTCTTTTGTTTAATTATTTCATATTTTCAAGCAGATAATTATAACAGCTACAGATGGTTATATTTTTGTGTATTTTATTTGTACGCATCCTGCTTCTTTTTCTTGTCTATTTGCATGTCCAGTACCCAAGAAAAAACTTTAATAATAGAGGAGTTAATGGGCCATCCTTGCCTTATTCTTGATGTTAGTAAAAAGTTTTTTGCTGCTTCTCCAATAATTATGATACTAGCTTTCGATTTCTGATAAATATATTTCTATTTTAAAATCTGGTTTTGTATAAAATGGATTTTATCAAATGTTTTTCTAAGAAGACATGAGTTTTCTCTTAAAATTTATTACATGATTAATACTAAATAGATTTCCTAATATTCACCCATCATATCTGAAATAGATTTCATTTGGTCAAAGAGTATTGTTATTAATATTTTAATATACTGTTTGATTCTTTTCACTAATAAGACAATTGTAGACTAGTTATCATTTTCCTAGAATTTCACTTGATTTTTAATACTCAAACTTTATTTTATATATATATATATTATACACATACACTCACACATACAGAGTCATGCATTGGTTAATGACAGGGATATGGTCTTTAAAATGTGTTGTTAGGCCATTTTGTTGTTATGTGAACATCATAGAGTGTGCTTGCACAGATCTAGATGGTACAGCCTACTACATACTTAGACTGCATGGTATAGCCTATTGCTCCTAGACTACAAATCTGAACAGCATGTGACTGTACTGAACACTATAGGCAATCGTAACACAATGGTAAGTATTTGTATATCTAAACATATCCAAAAATAGCAAATGCACAGTAAAAGTCCAATATAAAAGACAGAAAAAAATGGTACTCTTATATAAGGCACTCACTATGAATAGAGCTTGCAGAACTGGAATTATCTTAGGGTGTGTGAGTGAGTGGCAGTTGAATGTGAAGGCCTAGGACATTACTGTACACTACTGTAGACTTTATAAACATTGTACATTTAGGCTACACTAAATTTTAAAATTTCATTTTTTAATAACAAATTAACCTTAGTTTATAACTTTTTTAAACTAACATTTTGAAAACATTTATTCCTTTGTAATAACACTTAGTTTAAAACACATTGTACAGCTGTACAAAATTATTTTCTTTATGTCCTTATCCTATAAGCTTTTGTCTATTTTAATTTTTTCTTTTACTTTTTATACTTTTTTTGTTAAAAACACAAACACCCACATTAGCCTAGTCCTACTCAGGGTCAGGATCATCGATATCACTGTCTTCCACCTTCATATCTTGTCCCATGGAAGATATTCAGGGACAATAACATGCATGAAGCTGTCATCTCTTATAATAACAATGCTTTCTTCTGGAATATCTCCTGAAGGACCTACGTGAGGCTGTTTTACAGTTAATTTCATTTTTTATAGTAAAAATACAGCATAGTACATACATAAACCAGTAACATAGTTGTTTATTATTATCAAGTATTATAGACTATACATAATTGTATGAGCTATACCTTTATAGGACTAGCAGCTCAGAAGGTTTGTTTACACCAGCATTACCACAAACACAGAATGTGTTGCACTGTGACATTACGAAGGCTACAATGTCACTAGACAATAAGAACTTTTCAGCTCCATTATAATCTTATGGGTCTACTGTACCTGCATTCCATCATTGAATGAAACATCATTATGTACCACATGACTATATATCAGTATAATAATTTTCAGCTGATGTTTTATAGAAAAAAATATATTTACAGCTCTAAGATTCAATGCGTTATTTCTACCAAAACAATGTGCAGAAAATCCTCCAGTTTTATTCCACACAAAATGCCAAATGCCAACAAGGAAGATATGCGTGACAGCAATATGATAAGAAACATGCCTTTTAAAAATACCCTAATGTCAGCTTTCCAATTTTCCCTTTTCTTCTCTCTTCTTTTTTTTCTTTCACTTTTATTCCTCACCTGAACAATTTACTTCAAAAGGCATTAGGCGGAAACAGGCCTGGAAATCATGTGCACAATGGTAGGAAAGGGGAAAAGTGTGGCCCAGGGTGATGTGTCATAGCCTGAGAAGAGTGAAGAGGAAATCCACATGGGAGGAGGGCCAATGAGTGACCAGCATACGGCTTCAGAGCCTGATAGTGCTGAGCAGGATACACATGACGGGATTAACAGGTAGCTCAGCGTAGAGAGATGGAGCCCATGCAGGGTAAGAAGGGCTTCCCCAAGCAAGGCAGTTCCACGTAGGGAGGGATAAAGAAGACAGTCACATTTTAGGGGAAGCAGCAGAAGCAATGAGATATTGGTTATACGTGTAAGAAAATGATAACAATATAAGTAGATATATTAAACATAAAGAGAATCTAGTTTCTCATTGTCGGAAAAGAGTTACAAATATTGAAAGCAAAAAAAACCTAAAGTAAATCCTGTGGAATTTGGGTTAGAATTGGAGGTACAGGCATAAATGTGGTTTTCAATATAAAAAGATAGCTATAGAAATAAATATTGATGAAATATGCATATGTGTATACCTAAACTACCTATTTCCGTCCATTGCAACAACTAGGAGTCAGTGACACTCCCAAAAGCAGTGAGCACAGGATCTTTCGAGAAATGGCTGCTTCCAGGGTCGCAGCAGGGATACTACAAAGTAAACCAGGAATATCTTGCGTCAATAAGTAATGAAGTGCTTAATTTATGATAAGGATTTGTCAAAGCCACCTTGAAGAGCATTTCTGGTCAAACCTGAGATCATTTGAGCACAAAATAAATAATGATCTTGACAAATTATAACCCATTACACAAAATGGGAATCCACGAATCCATATTGACATTAATAATGAATATGTTGAAAGCTTGATGAGGATCAGGACATTTAGTTTCAAAGTTCAACTCACCTACAAATATTTACTAATTACAAAGGGAAAAGAGTAATTTATAGTGGAAAAGTCTTGTATATATCAACTTTATAAAGTAATCAAAGATAAAACCATCAGTTATGGGATAAATTGAAACCATGGGTTACCTGATAAGATGTGAAAAGAAGAAAATAATGTTGCTTTTGTAATATCCTTGCCCAAAATATACAGCGGAATCTAATTATGAGTTAGCTTTAGATGAACCCACATTAAGGGTCATTCTACAAAATGAATTGTCTGTAATCTTTAAAATTGTCAATGTTACAAAATTTAAGACAGAAAGCATTTAAGATTGAAGTATACTAAAGAAAAATAATAACTAAATAAAACACATGTTGTTTCTTTTTTTTTTAACCAAAGACTTTATTATAAAGGACGTTAATTGCAATGATCGGTAAAAGCTAATTTGGGTCTTAGGATTAGTATATCAATGCCTTTGCTTAGAAGAAATAAACACTGAAGTATTTGAGGATAACAGGGCATCATATCAGCAAGTAGTTCACATAAAAAAGGAATTTTTTTTACTGTATTTAAAACTTTCTGTAACATTGAGGATTTTTCAAAATGAAAAATAATATTAAATTATTTTTAAAGGCCTAAACGTCTGACTTTCAGGGAAATGGAGTAGCCATACTTTTCCCTTTTCTTTCTGCCAAATACAATTACAAACCCTGGACATTATACAAAACAAAATATGATTCTGAAAGATGGAGAAAAATGACAAACTGGCCATGGAACTCAGGACCTGAGGAAGGACAAAATGGGGAGTTACCTGGGCTATTTTTTGGCTCTATATATCCCAGACTAAATGTTGAAGAAGCTGATAACACAGAAGCGCCAGCAGAAGCAGACAAAAAAATAAAAAAGCCAACAAAAGCCTTCTCTAATCAAATGAACAGGAAAAGAGCAGCCTAGCAAAACATAATTATTAATAATGTCTCCAGTTCAGCCAAACACAAGAGAAGAATCTCTGACCCCATCTACAGCAGCAAAGGCAGAGTGGGAAGCCTAGACTTTCATTCTTGCTAGCTACTAACGACTCTCTCCTGACTCATGTTTTAAGTGGAAATCACATAGGGAGCTTGAACTTCCCGTTCACCCCAACCTGAAAGTAATGAAGAATCTCTTCCTCCCTGCCTGGGTTCTATAAGAGGAGGTCTAATGGAGAGTCAGTACGTTCATCATCAACCAACAGTGATGAAGCAATCCCCACCAGAGTGTCAATGGAGACTATGTGGAATGCTGGAACACCAACTGCACTCACCAGTAGCTAGGAGCTCACTTCCCCTAGAGAGTCAGTGCAGACTGAATGGAAAATGTGGACCTCTACCATCACTTGGCAGAAACAAGGTGGTTCTCACCACTTGCCAAGCCAAGCGGTGTTAGAAAAAAACAGCTAAAACAGAAAGTTTAAGTAAGATCCAGAGTCTCATAACATAATATAAAAACTTCCAGGTTTCAATCAAAAATCATTCATCCTACCAAGCACCAGAGAGTCTCAAACTGAGTTAACAAAGCTAATCAATAGATGCCAAAACCAAGATGACAGAAATGTTAGAATTATCTGACAAAGATTTCAAAGCCACCATGATAAAAATACTTCAATAAACTATTGTGAACATGCATGACACAAAAGAAAAAATATACAGGCCAAGCAAAGAAACAGTCTCAATAAATAAATAGAAGTTATAAATAAGAAACAAATAGAAATTTCATCTCTGAAAAGTACAATAATCAAACTAAAAGCTCAGTGGATGGGCTGAATGGTAGCATTGTTAAGGGTTGGGGGTGGAACATAGGAAAGAATTAGTGAGCTGGAAGACAAAAATATAAATTACCAAATCTGAACGACAGAGAGAAAATAGACTAGATGCAAACATTAATCAAAGAAAAGGAGAAGTGGTTATTTTAATAAAGTAGACTTTAGAGCAAAAAAATTTACCAAATTATGTAATTATAAGAGTGTCAATCCACTAAGAAAGCATATCAATCTTAATTGTGCGTGCACCAAACTACAGAGCTCCAAAATTTGTTAGGCAAAAACTAATAGAGCTAAAGAAATAAATCAACAAGTTCACAGTTATAGATGAAGAGTTTAATACCCTTTCTCAACAACTGAAACAACAACCAGACAGAAGATCAGGAAGGATATAAAAGAACTTGACAACACCATCAAAAACAGGATCTAGTGAACATTTATAGAATATTCCATCTAACAACAGTAGAATACACATTCTTTTCAAGTGCCACAGAATACATGCCAAAACAGACCATATGCTAAGCCATAGCACAAGCCTAAAAATTTAAAAGCATTAAAATCATATCGGTGTGTTCTCTGGCTAAAATAAAATCAAACTAGAAATTAATAATGAAAAAATAACAAGAAAATACCCAAATACTTGCAAACTGAACAACACATGTTTAAAAATATCCATGGGTCAAAGCGGAATCATCAGGGGAAATAAAAAATACATTGAATTGAATTAAAATTAAAATTAAAATATAACTGTTATAGCCTTGTGTCCTTCCAAAGTTCCTTTGTTGAAATCGTGACCCCCAAGGACCTCAGAATGTGACTGTATTTAGAGATAGCATCTTTAAACAGGTAATTAAGTTGAAATGAAGGTGTTAGGATGAAGCCTAATCCAAACATGACTAATGTCCTCATAAAATGATGAAATTTGGATACAGAAACACGTCGAGGAAGAATGTCATGTAAACCTGAAGAGAACCATCTACAAGCCAAGGAGGGAGGTCTCAGAAAAACAAAGAACAAAAAACAACCCTAACAACCTCTTGATCTTGGACTTCTAGTCTTTGGAATTGTGTGAAAATAAATTTCTATTGTTGAAGCCACCAAGTCTGTGGTACTTTGCTATGACAGCCCTAACAAGCTAATATAACAGCACATCAAAGTTTTGGGGACAGCTAAAGCAGTGCTAAAAGGTAACTTTATAGTAATAAATGCCTATACTAAAAAAAGAAAAATTCTCAAGTCAATAATCCAAACTCTTACCTTGAGAATTTAGAAACAGAAAATAAACCCAAATCAAACAAAAAGAAAATATTGCTAAGAGCAGAAATCAATGAAATAGTACAGAAAAATAAATCAATGTAACAAAGAACCAGTTCAATGAATAGATCAGTAAAATTTGCAAACCTCTCGGAAGAGTGACAAAGGAAAAATGAAAGACATATTTTCCATATTAAAAATAAAACAGGAGATATCCCTATAAACATCGTAGCTGTCAAAAGGATAATAAGTGAATACTACACACTGTAATTTGACAACTTACGCAAAATGGACCAATTCCTCCAAAAACACAAACTGCTACATGTCACCCGACATAAAATAGGTAATTCACATAGTCTATAATCATTAAGGAAATTGAATTTATAATTTTAAAACTTCCAAAAAGAAATCTCCAGGCCATGATGGAACCTGGAGTATTCTATGAAACATTTAGAGATAAATTAACAGCAATTCCTATGTACTCTTTTGAAAATAACAAAAAATGGGAAGAAATGCTTCCCACCTAGATTTTATTAATCTAGTGTTATCTTGACACAAAAATCTGATAAAAACAGTAGAAAAATATAAAACTACCAATATCTGTCATGAATGTAAATACAAACCTTCTTAAAATATTAGGAAGGAGCACTAAACAAAATATAAAAAGAATTCTACATCATGACCAAGTAAGTAGATTTCCAAAGATGTAAGCTTGGTATGTTATTAAAAAAAAAAATCAATGTAATTTACCATATTAACTGAAAATTAAAAATCATGTAATCATTATCAATTGATGCAATAAAAGCATTTGACAAAATTCAACATTCATTCAAGATTAAAAACTCTCAAAAAATAGGCATATAAAGGGGCTTCATCAACTTACTAAAGAGCATCTACAAAAAAATAGCTAAAATTATACTTAAATGGGGACAGAAATCTTTCCCCCTAAGATTGGGAACAGGCAAGGATGTCCACTCATAATTTTTATTCAGCAAAGTGATGGAGGTTCTAGCTAATGCAATAAGGCACAAAAAAAAAAAAAAAAGAAAAGAAAGAAAAGAAAAGAAAAAGCATACGGATCAAAAAGGAAAAAAGAAAACTGTCCCTATTTGAAGATGACATAATTATATACATAGAAAAACCCAGAAGATCTACAAAAAATTCCTAGAACTAATAAACGAGTTCAATAAGATCTTAAGATATGAAATAATGATACAAAAATTTATTTTATTTCTTTATACTAACAATAAACATATGGGCATTGAAATTAAAAATGTAACATAATTTATAATAACACAAAAAATTAAATATTAATAGTGATAAAGCTAATCTATACAAGACTTTTATGCTCAAAAACTACAGGAAAAACTAGAACTGCAAGAAATCAAAGATCTAAACAAATGGAGAGAAGTGCCACATTCATGAGTTGGAAGACACATTGTTCTACAGATTTAATTCAATTCCAATCAAAATCATGGCAAGATGTTTTATAAACATGCAAAAGCTTATTAATATTTATATGAAAAGATACAGAACTTAGAATAGCTGAAACAATTACAAAAAAGAAGAATAAAGTGGGCGGAATCTCTCTGGTGTTAATGCTTACTCTACAGCAACAATAGTCAATCAAGTCAGTGTGGTATTGAAGGATATGAGATACGTAGATCAATGGGACAGAAGAACCAAGAAATAGATCCACACAAATTTTCCCAACTAATTAACAAAGATGCAGAAATGAGTCAATGAGGTAAAGAAAGCCTTTTAAACTAACAGTGCTAAAGCAATTGGGTATCCATAGGCAGCAAAATAAACCTTGACCTAAGTCTACAACCTTTACACAAAAATTAACTCAAAAAGAATCATGGACGAAAATATAAAACTAGGAAACATTTAGGAAAAAAAAAAAAAAAAACAGGATAAAATATTAAAATTTAAGGCCAGGCAAAACTTCCTAGTTTTGACACAAAAGCTTGACCCATTAAAGGAAAAACTTGATAAACTAGACTTTGCCAAAATTAAGAACTTCTGCTCTGTGAAAGACCTTAATAAAGAATAAAAACATACAGTGTGGGAGAAAATATTTATGGACCACCTATCCAACAAAAGACTAGTATTTAGGAAATATGTTGAACTCTTAAAACAGTAAATAAAAAAAATCTAATTAGAAAATGGATAAAGGATATGAAGAGATATTTCACTAAAAAAGACACATAGATGAAAAATAAGCCCATAAAAAGATGTTTAATCATTATCCCCTAGAAAAATGCAAATTAAAACCATTACACACATCATATTGGTTAAAATAAAATACAGTGACAACACCAAATGCTGGGGAGAATGCAGAAACCTAGCTCTCTTATACTGCTGAAGGGAATGTCAAATGTTTCAGCCACTTTTGAAAACCAGTTTAGCAGATTCTTAAAAACTACCATATGACCTAGCAATTGCAAATTTTTTATTATACTAAAGTTTATAAAATTGTATATTTTTTCTTTCCATTCCTTAGCTTTTTCCAACTTTAAAAATATCTATGTGTGTTAGATCTTAGTCTCTTTTCCATGGTAGCCATTTTGTCCTATTCTT
>NW_012133858.1:219125-219971 GCF_000956105.1 Propithecus coquereli
ACTTTATGCTGAATCATTTTTATAGTATTAATTATCTTAGAATTAGTTAAGATCGTTTGGATCAAATATTTGAAAGGAAGTTCATTTTGGTCATGGACTAGGAAAGTTTCTAGGCTAGTTAAATCCCTGTGTCATACAGTAGCATGTGTAAGTAAATCATTTTAGCTTTTATTTATCTCTACCTTTACAAATGCCTGGAGAACCTGTTATAGAACGTTCCAAATTCAAAATCTCTCTTCTGTCTAAACTCAGTCATACTGCCACCTGTAAAGATGCCATGTGTCTAGGTTTTAATATTCACCTCTATCTTCCCCATTTTGTCATGGTGCCAAACGAGAATCAGAAAAGCTCCTGCTGCCTGGTCATGCATAAGGTTCCGATACTTACGGAATTATTGGCTTAAAACTTCAGGATATGTCTTCTGCTTTGGGAAAATGTGATTTCTTAGCTATTTTTATGATCTTTAGGCACATGTGTACTTCCCTGTTATGTTCCCATATTCCTACCTAATCTTCAATGTATTTGTCAGCTTCTCATTGAATGTTGAGGTTTGGGTATTACAGATGTTCACTCGTGTCATTGAAGACAGGGACAGTTTGTGTTTCTCTTTCTGCTTCTCCAGAAAGCTGGGTAATTTCAAAGCTTAAAAATATGGCAATTTTATTTCAAAATGAAGTTATTTTTTTGTATTAAAAGGGTTTTCGTAGTGATTTAAGCAAAGATATGATAGATGAGATCATTGTATCCCAACTTCTTAAACATATCACTATTCTGTATTATATTTAAAATCATTGGCAATTGATGACATTTTATCTCTTCTCAGTTTACCTGCTCTCCAATTTCTCA
>NW_012133858.1:221118-230811 GCF_000956105.1 Propithecus coquereli
TGATTTCAATGTGTCTTTTCATATAAAACAAAATCCGGTTACATGATGCCTGGCCCAATTTGCCAAAAAATCAATACTAAGTTATTATAAAAATAAAATAAATAAGGAACAGAATAACTTTCTACAGTCAATAAAGGCATCCTAGAAAGGCATAGTGTCAAAATAGATTTAAAAATCTCAACAAATAGTTTGAAATGACCTAAGTTAAAAAATAGTCTACTAAAAAATAAATGAGCATTAGAAAAATTCAAAAGTCAATAAAAGATACAGAAAATAATAAAAATGAAAGAAAATTATTTCAGAAATAAAAACTATACTAGAAAAGACACCAGAGCAAATAAGCCCAGGAATAAAATAAAATGAAGAGATAAAAAAAGGGATTAAAAGGATTCAAGCAAAAGAGACAAATATAGAAATAAACTAACAGATACAAAATATATATATAATAGGCATTGCTGAAGAAGAAAGTGAAAGAAATGAAATATAATGCATACTAAGTGAAACATTTTGTTTACAAATTAAGGAATAGTGTGTCTGAGATCAGCTTCAAACTAATATTGAGGAAGTCAGTAAGAATGAAACTAGATTAGCTATAATCGATAACTGTTCAATTTGAGCGAGGGTTCCTCATACTATTCTACCTACCTTTGTATGTTTCAAATTTTACATAATAAAAAGTTTTGGAAAAAATGGGGAGAGGAAAGGTGATGACCAAAAAAAAAAAAACTTTCTGATCATTACTTAAAAATAAATTTGCTTTAATTGGATATAAGAAGGAAGCAAAAAAACAAATTTGACTGCAGGTAGTTACCAAAGAAAGTACTATATCCTCTGGCCTTCAATATGAGAAATGATTATTTTATATAGGCTTTATCACATAGGAAAGTATCACATCCCTCTGTCCACAGTGATTGGCTCAGGAGTGAGCACAAGACCCAAACAGAGAAACAATCAGAGAGTTCTGGTAAGTGAGAGGGTGAGCCCTCCTTTCCGGGCTACCCATGGAGGTTTGTGTATATGGCCTAGAACTGCTGAGGACCACCATGCAGAGACAGCCTACGTGAGAGTTAGAGAAACCCAGAAGAGAGCAGATCCACGACAGAAGGAGACCAGGTCCTAACAATGTCTTGTAACCCCACTTCCAGAATTAACAAGCTCTAATTAAACCAGAGTCCCTTTAATTTTTTAAAATAATCTTATTATTTGAGATAATTTTTTAAAATAATATTTATTATTAAATCCCAATAGAGTTTGGTAAAGTCTGTTTTAGCATTGCTAGAGAAATTGTGGAAAAAATGTGAACTGGAAGATGGTGCAGTTACATAGATTCTCAACTGGGTGGACAGTTTACACATAGAATGTGGATAAATCATAGTTATGGATCTGAGAGGAGGCTTTGGTATCTAACTCTTTTGTTCTGCCCTAGTCAGCATTTTATCACAAACGTGGACTAAGTTACAAATGGTATACTTATCATTTTTTACATGAACAAATCTGGGAGTTATTGAACATTGCATAACTTTAAATGAAGATTTAGAGATAACATAATATCTAGAAAAAATGAGCTTCAATTGATGAGATTTTGTTTTATTTGTATAAATGAAGAGCTTTACACAAAAACGTAAAAAGTCAATTGCAAAAGCATAAAGAGTCTTAACTCTTTCTTTATCATGGGTAAAAGCCTAGGATTTCAATTGTATGCAAGCTCAATTTATCTGTGATTAAGAAAAAAAAAAAAAGATATAAGCAATTTTAACAGGAACACAATCTCCAGGTCAGCTAAAGTAATAATTCAACTGTTTTGTCCTTGTCAGAAAAAATATAGGTCTTGTGTTCAGTTCTTATTAATGTAGTTAAGAAAGAAATTTTATAAAGTGGAGGACTCTATAAGATTGAAAATACAATTATCAAGAAAGCGTGTAACGGTTAATGATCTGAGACTTTTTAGCCTGAGAAAATGAGAGTCCATGGCAATTAGCTTATTTATTGGAAGAAACGAAGACATATAGAAGAGGAATTAAATATATTCTATATAGATCCAGAACTGGGACTCAAGGATGGAAATTATGGAGATATAAGTTTGAGTTGAGCTAAATTACTTTTATAGGCTATTTAAAATTTGATATTCATTATACTAATAATCAAATATATCAAATTTATTATTAGGTATTTTATAAACTTTATCTATAACATATATTTGCTATTATCTATTTCTTAAAAATTACTGAACCACTGAAGAACAAGAACAAAAACTCTCAGCTTCTTGTATGTATTTGCTCCTGTTTTATTCATATTTCCCCCATTCTATATTTCAATCTAAGCAACTCAGCTAATCCACCAAGCATGCTACTATCATGCACTTAATAACACTTAATGTGCCAGCCAAAGTTTCCATTAAACTCTTACATTTTGTGAATCAGCAGCTCCCTAATCAATTTAAGTTGCTTTCCTTTCTCTACTGATTGCCAAGCAAAACTTCATAACAGATATCTGAACATATTCTGCTGAGCATAATCTAAAACCACATATCCTTTCACAGCAAAAACCAAGTTAAGCTTACTTAGATTCAAGGCATTTTATATGCTTGAAACTTATATATGAGACTAATTTAATAAAGTAAAACTAAAATGACATTTCTCCTTGATCCATTTAATCTAAATATCTGCTTATAAACTATACCACAGTGTATTTTACCAAACTTAGGTGTTTAAGATCTAACCCCAAAAATCCCTAGTGTCCATCACTCTAAATGAATGATTCATAAATCCATAAATGCATTTATTCATCAAATCTTAATTGAATGGCTATATATCACACCCTGTGCTAAGCCCTGGGAATAAGAGATGAACAAAACAGGCATGATTCCTGTCCTCACGGAGTTTACAATCTAGTTGAGTAGATAGACATAAATCGTATTATACCATAATCAAACCAAAAATTTAAGTTGTTATAACTGCCTCAAATTAGAGCTACAGGGTGCTGTGAGAATATATCAATAATGGGATTTGACCTGGTCAAGGTCAGGGATTGCTCCCCTGAAGAGATGACGCTAGAGCCTCTGTAAAGAATGAGTAAACATCTCAAAGGCATTAAAAAAAAAAAGACACAGGAAAAACCACTCTGTGTATACAATATTGTAATTGTAAAAGTGTAAGAGACTAGAAGGAGGTCTATGTGTCTAGAATTGAGAAGGGCACAATTAAAAAAAAAAATTCTGGGGTGAGATAAGCCTGAAAAAGTAGGGCCAGAGGCACACATGCCCATTAAAGGGGTAGTGGTAAATATGATTCAGGTAGGATTGCATTCAAAATTGTCATGGATCATTTGGCAAAAGGGGAGAGGTGTAATGATGCAGAGTGGAAACCAATACACTGGTTCTGAGGCTATTTTACTATTTTACTAGTCCATTTGAAAAAAGGGTGGCTTACATTGGTTTGACCATGGAAGTGATGAAATTGGTTGTACTCAGGAGATACTTAGAAGGCAAAAGTGATAGGACTTGAACAGACCTAAATCTTTCTTTTGCCTAAATCTGTCTCATGCTTCTTGATCCAGGGAATTCCCTGAATTTGTGAGCTGTGTCAGTCAGGGTTCTCCAGAGAAGCAGAACCAATAGGATATACATACAGAGAAAGATTTATTTTAAGGAATTGGCTCATGCAATCGTGGGGGATAGAAAGTCTGAAGTCTGAGGGTAGGCTAGCAGGCTGAAAACTCAGGCAGGATTTATGTTAGTCTTGAGGCAGAATTCCTTCTTCTTAGGGAAACTTCAGATTTTGTTCCTAAGGCCTTCACCTGACTCGATAAGACCCACCCTTAATTATCAAAGGTAATCTGCTTTACTTAAAGTCAACTGATTATAAATGTTAATCACATACACAGAATACTATAAAAGAAACATCTAGAATAGTGTTTCACCAAACAACTGGGCTCCATAGCCTACCCAAGCTGACACATAAAATTAACCATCTTATGAGCCATGTATAAATTTATCTCTTTTGGCCAGGCACAGTGGCTCACATTTGTAATGCTAGCACTCTGGGAGGCCAAGGTGGGAAGATTGCTTGAGGTCTAGAGTTCGAGACCAGCCTGAGCAAGAGCGAGACCCCATCTCTACTAAAAACAGAAAAAATGAGTTAGCCATGGTGGTGCTTGCCTGTAGTCCCAGCTACTTGGGAGGCTGAGGCAGGAGGATCGCTTGAGCCCCGGAGTTGTAGGCTGCTGTGAGCTATAATGACACCACTGCACTCCAGCCAGGGTGATAGAGCAAGATTCTTGTCTCTAAATAAATAATGTTTATCTCTTTTGATACCTCAGAGGATCCCTCTACATTTGTCATTTTGATATCTAGTGAACAAATCCATATGAATCTTTCATGAATTTGTTAGTTCTAACAAATTACGTTTACTAAAACATTAGTTTGTTTTAGTTCTAGGGTTTCCCAGGATTAAAAAATACACATATAGTTTTCATTTCTCCTCATGCCATAGGCCCTCTATTGTACTTGATCTTTTTCTTCAAGCAATTGCATACTTCTTGTATTTGCTAGCATAATGCAGATATTAAGGTAAAGGAAAACCTGTATTATGTTAGCTGTGATTTATGTCTTGGTCTGAGATTAGTGCAACATGATCAAGACACAGAGCTAGACAACACCAATGTGCCCAACTTCTCAGCATATCTATGAGGAATTTTAGTATTGAAAAGTCCTCAATGTATTAGCAAATGTGGAGGTTTTATTAAAAACTCCTGACAAAATAGTTTTCCATGAGACTAATCATACCAAATACCTGGAGAAACACACTTTAACAATCCTAGAGCCAGAGAAATAACAATTTTTTTCTTATTTTTTAGCTTATTGACTTCATTTCTTACCCTGTATAAATTTGCTAGCAACACCATCAATATCAGAATGATAGCTTCTACATGTGGGTGTATGTGTCAGCATGAGCTGACATTTGATGTAAATCTTTATCAAAAAATTTAAATTAAAATAAAACATTTTCTGGTTTCTTCTTGTTCAAGTGTTTATTTACACATTCTGGCCTCTAGCACACCAATTCCATTCTCCCATCAATACATAATGCAGACACATGTAGTCTGAGGTTAGTATATATTTTCTCCTGATATTTTTGTAGTAAGGGCAGTACATGAATCTGTAAGATGAATGCAGTGCATTCTTCTAGAGCATTAACTTTATGGCAAGATTTGGAGGAAAACACATTATCAAATAACTGGTAGGAATATTAAAACACAATTTTATTTCTTCCTGGGATTCTTATTATCATTATTTACTACTTCTACTCTGTCTGACTTATTTTTTCTATGTTTTTATTCTTTTCTGCCAACCACTAAGAAATTTCCTCAATCTAAACTTCTAGTTCACCGATTCATTCTTCAGCTATATCCATCCTGCCGTTTATCTCAGCTCTTGTGTTCTTAATTTTCACTATTTTTTTAGACTTAATATTTCTGCTTGATTCTTTGCATGAATTTTTCTGCTTCATAGCCCTCTAGAGTTCATTGGGCATATTATTTTGCTTATTATAAATTATTAGTTAATAAGTTCCAATAATTCTGTTCCATGTTATGTAATCTGTTGTCTTTCCTTTCTGTAGTTCAACTTCTCAAATATCTAGTTATTTTTGGTTAGGGGGCTCATGTTTGTCTGAGAATATCAGCTATCATATCAGGAAATATGTAGGGGCCCAGGTCAAAGTTTGTGTTCTTGGTGAGTTGCCAGGAAGTGAATGAATGAGCCTTGGGCGAGATCCCACCATAGGCTACATGTACTGCTCCCATTTGCTGACACTTTTTCTAATTAGAGATCCATTTTTTAACTACTGGAAAAAAGTAGCAGTGGATGAGGCAGCCTCTCTAGTAATTACCCAGCAGTCCTGGGGATTTGGAGGAGTGAATACCATAGAACAGCCATTCAGTCATGCCATTTGTCATCTACTACTTACCCCAGCAGATTTTTTATATTGCTTGGTATTGCTTTTGAAGACCAGGTAAGCTGAGCTGTTGCTGAGATGATAGAGCCAACAGTTATTGTCCAACTCATTGTAGAGGAAAAGCAAGAGCAGAATGTTAAAAATACCCCCATCCATCTTCCCCTGCTGTGTCTGGCTGACCTCTACCCCAAGCTATTGAAATCCCCATCTCTTCCCTATACATGTCAGTTCAAAATTTCTTATTATCTTTCTGTTGGTTTCCAGATCTAAGCTTCCCTCCAACCTTTATATGGTTGACTTTAGGGAAGGAGCTAACAGCTCATGCTACATCATTTTTTCAGGAACCAGAACTCAAAACATAATTTACCTCTTAAGGCAGATATTATTATGGAGTAGAAGGCAAGGTTCACACGAACATATCAGATAAAATACAAAAGTTAAGATACATTTTGTTTTTGCAACAGATTTCTTCAAATTATGCCCCTCAACAGTCAGGATGTACCTGCTCAATCTACTCTGCCATTATAAGCCTTCTTTGGGAAAGTCTCAGAAGTGCTAGCTTCTGTGATTAGTGGAATGAGCCTTTGTTAAATCCCACCAGTGTGTACAGTAAAGAATGATAGTTACTGGTCTGTGACTCTTGGGTCCCCAGGGAACTCTTTTCACTCATGGTTTGGGGTTGCCTTAACGATCACACAGGAAAGTGGCCTGTTTATGGCAGCTTGCATATTTATGCCAATGATTCACAATTTCACCCCCAGGTTCCTTTATAACTCACTCTACATGTCACTAATAGGAGAGGTCCTAGGGGATCTGTGGGATGCTAGGACCACAGGACAGGGAAGGAGGAGGAGAAAGCAGAACCCTCACCAAGTACCAGGATCTGGGCAAACAAAGTTATAAGCCAGATATGCAAAAGATCTTGAGTGTATAGACCTATATACAGCAGAATGAGAGATTCTGAAGTCTAAAGGGCCAGTGGCCATGCATATGGGAAGATAGTCTGCAATTAGGATTTTAGAAGGTAGGGAAGAAATAGGAACAGAGCCACAGCAAAGGGGAAAGTAGGTCCCTAGCTAGAACGCTGAAGCAGTTGATCAACTGCCTTCATGATCCTCTCACCTAGGTGTGAGCCAGTGTGTAGTGAACCTACAGTGGTCAGGGGGAGATACTTGCAAATAGCTGTCATGCTGGCGGTGAGTATAAGAGTAGGTGGGGCAAAGGCGTTTTCTTGACAAAAAAACTGGGATAGATGATAGCAGTCCAAGTATTTATCTTCATCTAGTTTTTCAATTACATATAGAATATACCTCACAGTTATTGACATTTGATCTAGTATCTCTGATCTGTCTTTGTTAAAAGATAATTTGGGAGTGGAGATTCCATTAAGGTCTTCCTCAGAAAACACCCAAGCAAAGAATTCATTTATTCTCCCTGTTCTCTCTCTCATTCCCGAGCACACCCTTTACACCCCACTGCCAAGTGTTTTTCTCTTTGGTTTTCTTCCTTTCGTGTGCTTAAAGCAATTACTGGCTTTAGAGTCACTTGAAGGATTTTCTCAAATTATTTATTCGGTCTGCCTAATATTTACTCTGCCCTTGACCTGCCATAATTGAGCTACCCTGCTCTCATGTCTTACCTGATAATTTTTCTCTTTGCAGGGCTCCCTTTTACAAACTTGACTTGCAGACTTACTGTGAATTATTTGCTTTCAATTGTTTTTCAGGGTATTCCTAATATCTTATTTTGTCATTTTTCAGTCTCTAAATTTCAATTTCATGATAAATGCCTCTTTGCTTATTTTCTGCTGCCTATGATTATTATGTTGAATTTTGGTGCTTTCACAGATAAATAAGGCACAAAGTTTTGTTACCTACTAATAATCAAGCCAACAGAGATTTTCTTTGTGAATTCTAGGATGGCCTATTCTAGGAAATAGACCTAACTCATACACAGACCTTGTTTCAACTTTCAGTATGTCATTCCCATTTGGCTTCTATTGAGTGTATACTTGAACTCTTCCAACATTATTTACTCCATTGAATTTGATTGCCAAATCTTTTCAACATTTTTCAGTTTCTATCTTAAATATCAGCTATATAGAGTATTGCTTTTACAGTTTTGTCACTTTGTTGGGGATTGTTTGCCGGACAAGTCTTACACACAAAATTTCCTCCTTCTATCATAGTAATTGTCCTGTACTGTTGCTGGATTTTATTCATTCTGGAAGCCCCACATTTATCCAACACTGATTAATCGAGCAGTCACTGTGTGTCAGGCACTATGCCTCCCTAGGCTCAGGGAGACCTGGCAGTTACCAAGAAAGAGATAATCCCAGCCCTTACGAAGCTGAGAAATCTTCAGGGCTTTTAATCATTGCCAAGCAAACAGAATTTTAATAGAGGGACTTATAAATCATAAAATAGTTTTATTATTTTAAAGTTATCTTTGTCATTTGTGTTGTAAGTTGATTACTTTGTCATATTCATTTTCTTTAATATCTGATGAATCTGAGTAGATGGGGATGGGAGGTGGAGAAGAGGCACAGTCAAATTCTTACGAAATTCTTATGTGCTACACAATAGTTTTCACTTAGGTTTTAGTTCAAAAAGAAAAATAAACTGTCCTGTGATTTCTGGTTCAATATCTTAACTCCTGAGACACTCTCATTTCCCACTGAAATATCTATGAAAATCATTAACAAGAGGAAATGCTCAAAACACCAAAAAAGCTGAAACATCTGCTAACTCTGCCGGCCTTATTTCCATTTTAACAGAGCCACCACGATGGCACTTTGCTCAAAAGTACAGTGGCACTTTGCTCTTCCTTCACTTTCTTATCTCTAACTCAGAATCCCTCATGCTAGGCAGGTGATGCCTTTTTTTAAAAAAAAATCTGGTTAAAAAAAACACATATAATATTTATCATCTTAATCATTTTTAAGTATACAATTCAGTAGTATGTATGTATAGTCACATTAATATAAAATATATCTCTATAACTTTCTTATCTTGTAGAACAGAAACTCTATAACCATTAAACACTTTCCTTTTTTCTCCTCTCCCCAGTCCCTGCTGATTACCAATCTACTTTCTATTTATGAGTTTGACTACATTGGATATTTCATATAAGTGGAATCATACAGTATTGGTCCTTTTGTGACTGGCTTATTTCACATAGAATGATGTCTTCAAGGTTCATCCATGTTGTAGCATGTAACAGGAGTTCCTTCCTTTTTAAGGTTGCATAGTATTCCATTGTATTAACATGTATTTACATAACACATTTTGCTTATCCTTGTATCTGTTGATGGATATTTGGGTTGCTTTCACCTCTAGACTACTGTGAATTGTCCTCCTATGATCGTGGGTATGCAAAAACTGTGCTTTCAATTCCTTGGGATCTATACCTAGAAGTGCAATTGCTGGATCACATAAGAGTTCTGTTTTCATTTTTTGAAGAATTGCCTTACTTTTTCCATAGCAGTTGCACCATTTTACATTCCCATCAACAGTGCTCAAGGTTCCCAATTTCCTTATGCTCCTGTCAACACTTGTTATTTTGGTTTTTTAATAGTAATCGTTCTAATGGGCATAAGGTTATATCTCCTTGTGTTTTTGATTGGCATTTCTCTGATGATCATTTCATAGGTTACCTTTTCACTCTGTTGATTGTATCCTTTGATGAATAAATTTTTTTTAGTCTGATATAGCTCATTTGTCTATTTTTGCTTTTGTTG
>NW_012133858.1:231420-234338 GCF_000956105.1 Propithecus coquereli
ATTTTTGTTTTCATTATTGTAAAATTAGAACACACAAAAGAAATACATTTTGAACACTTTCTGCAGGTCACACAATTGAAGGTAAAAGTGTCTCTTCAGAAAACATGCCTCACCTGATTCTTTCAGTGTAAATGGTTTGGGATTGTTACTGATATCAGTGCTTCTATTGGTTATTTACATTGTATTAGTTATAGGATTTTGATAGGGATTATATTGAATTGGTTGATTGCTTTGGGTAGTATTACCATTTTTAACACCATTTTTTTCCAATCCATAGACATGGGATATATTTCCATTTATTCGTTTTGTTTTTTTTAATTTCAGCAATGTTTTGTGGTTTCAGTGTACAAGTCTTTCACCTCTTTGGTTAGCTTTGTTCCTAAACATTTTTCTATTTTTAATACTATTGCAAATCAAATTACTTTAATTTTTTTTGATTTTTTATTGTCTAGTGAATAGAGATGTAACCGATTTTTTTACATGTAGATTTTATATCCTAAACTTTGCTGACTCTGCTTATTAGTTCCAACTGGGATTTTTGTGTGAAGTGGTACCATTTTAATTGAGCATGATTCTCTATATCCTACTCTATAACGTAAATTTGTACCTTTACTTTGATATATTTTTCTTCTGACAATATCATAAAGTCTAAGTAATAATACTTAGAACTAATATTTATAGAAGATTATTCTGGGTAAGTAATGATTCTGAGCACTTCACATGTATTATTTAATTTAATCTTCACAACTACCCTATGAAGAATATTATTCCCGTTTTACAGACAAAAAAACCTGAAGAACAGAGATTCAGTAACTGTCAAAAGGTTATTTACTAAGTGTTATGGTCTGAATATTTGTGTCCTCTTAAAATTCATATGAATTTAATAATTAATAATACCAAAGTGAAGGTATTAGAAGGTGGAGCCTTTAAGAGATAATTAAGTCATAAGGGCTCTGTCCTCATGAATGGGATTAATACCTTTATAGAAAGGGCCCTAGAGAGCTGCCTTTTCTTCCAGCATGTGAGGACACATAGAAGACACCATCTATGAGGAATGGGCCCTCACCAGACACTGAATCTGATGGTGCCTTAATCTTGGATTTTCCAGCCCCTGGAACTGTAAGCAATCAATTTTTATAATTTATAAATTAACCAGTCTTAAGTATTTTGATAATACAGCCTGAATAAACTAAGACACTAGGAAGAGCCAAGGATAGGATATAAATAAACATTATGGCTTTAGGTGCCTTAGTGTAAACTAGAACAATATCCAGTATTTGACTCTTCACTGAGCACAATTCCTGTTCATATCGTCTGTGGGAGACAATCTGGTGATGTTACTGCCGTGCGTGATGATGTGTTAGAGTTAGATTTTCAAGAAAAGAGGGTCAGTGTGTATGGAGGAGTGCTTAAAAGGTGGAGAGAAAATAGCTGAGCATTTTTTAAATTTATCTAAATGCTTCATTTTTTTCTTCTTTCATAAATCAATTTGAAATCATTTTCTGGGGTCATTCATCTTGTAAGACTCATGGTTGTTCATTCCTATTTCTATTTTAAATTTTATTTAATCTGGGGAAGGTTATTTATTCTCTTTAAACTTCAGTTTTCCATTTATTTTTCTCCTTAAGTGTTCAAATAATAGCTGTTTGAAATATTATTTTTATTAAGCACCACACTCATTATTAGGTTTTTACATGTTTGTGACCAAAACCCCTTTAAGAACATCCGCAGTGTCTTATTCTCCCATCTACCATCAATGACTAGCACAGAACTGGTTACATTGTAGGTGCTCAGTACTTGTTAAAGAAACAGTAAACTTAATTGCAAAATTATAAATTCATTAAAGACTATCTCAGATACATAAAGTTAGCACCAGAGTTGTTTACCCAAAAGATGATATCTCTGATGATGCAATCATCCCTCCCCTTCAACAAAATCTGTGCCAAAAGCAATGGGGCCACTATATAGGTTAGCTGTATGCCCTGGAATAGATAGAGTGAAGAAAAATTTGTCTAAAGTTTGCTTGACAATGTTGTCACATACATTAGTCATACAGTGATATAAATTGTTTAATATTGAATACAGAAAAAAGTCCCTCAGTTTCTCTGTACAGTGTTGAAAATTGAGCTAATTTGCTAGTAACTGTAGAATCACAAATTCTATAAAGAGAGGCAAGAATATGGATTCCCAGCACTACTAATAAGCAAGAATCTGTAGTACTCATGCTATCTGAGAGAAAGGACTTGACAAGTTAATTAATTTGTCTTTTCTTTTACTTATGCTATTCCACCATTCAAATCTTCTCCCCATTTGGAAGCAGTGTCTGTTTTTCTCCTCCAAAAGTAATCAGTAGCACAACCTACAAACCTTCACAGCACTCAAATGTAGTTGTCTTTTGTTTTAAAGCAAGAGAAATACAAGTGTTTTTCTAGAGCTGAAAAACTATTAGTTACAAGAGCAGATGTTCAGAGTAATATTTTTTGCTGTGACAGAGCTATGCGTTTGCCAGTTGTCACCCATATTGTTTCAAATAAATGTATCTTTTATGTGTTTGTAATATGAGGGTCCCTATGGAGTGCACAGTCCAAGACAGGACCCCTCTTACACAGGTCCGTGTGTGGCACTGGGTTCTAGTCCCACTATGGTCCAAAGTACTTTTCACATAAATAGTTCAGAAATTTTAAAAGATACATATTTATCTCTCCGAACAAGGCTTGTCAGAAATCAGCCAAAATATAAATGAATACTGCCCTAGAGTATAGCTAAATTAAGTGTTAAAATGAAAAGAAAGAGAGAAGAAGGAAAAAAAGAAAGAATAAAAATATTGGGTGTAAAACTTGGGATTCTGCAAAAGCAGTGCTTTGAGAAAAAAATAGCTGCAAATGCCTGTATTAAAAAAGAAAAAAGGCTCAAATCAG
>NW_012133858.1:244074-246759 GCF_000956105.1 Propithecus coquereli
CTTACATCAAAAAAGTATAAAAACTTCAAATAACAACCTAATAATGTATCTCAAAAAAAAAAAAACTAGAAAAGCAAGAACCAAACCCAAAATTAGAAGAAAAAAATAAAGATTAATGCAGAAATAAATGAAATTGAAACAAAAATACCAAAAAAAAACCCAAAAGTTGGTTTTTTTTTTAAAGATAAAATTGCCATAACTTTGTAAACATACTTTAACCACTAAATTGTACATTTCAAAAGGGAAAATTTTACAGTATGTAAACAATATCTTAAATCTGTTATGTAAAAAACTGCATTGTTAAAAAGGTAACTAGAAGAGGAACCACATAGAGAGAAAAAGAATATTTTTTAAAGGTAAGAAATAAGGCTGAATTTGCAACTGAATGACACTGGTTCACATTTTTCATTCATAATTTAAGATGTACAAGAAAAAAATACTGGTGTGAATATTTGATAAGTAAGTTTTTAGAAAAAAGAAAGGAGACTGCAATTTTGAAGTGTTCTTTCAAATTTTCCATCTGTTTCAACTACATAGACCGCATCTCTTTAATTTTTCATGGAAGTTTATTATTAACAGCCTCTTCTCTCTGAAATTAAAATCATGTTGGAAAATATAAAATTAGATTCTTACATTAATCACAATGGATAGGCTGGCCAAAATATATACTTTGGGTTGGAGTTTAGTAAAATCTCTCAATCAGTTTCCTTTGTCATAATGTAACAAATAAATGTTTGTGGTGGTTTTGTAATTTTTTTAAAAAAAGTCATGTCTAGTAAATTAGTTTCAAAGAACTCTGATATTTTCCTTCTTAATACGGCCAGCCACTGCCTGTAAGTTTGAAACACCTAAAAATGTTAGATCAAAAGAAGTCAAGAAAATGAAAATGGAAAAAAATAATTATTTTACAGGCTGCTTTTTCAAATCATATTCTTCATTATTGTCAACTTGACTTTCTTTAGAAGTCTCAGCTCTGGTTTGATGTAACCCAGAAGAAAACCACTACAATGCTGGATTGTTTCACACATGTAAACAAAACAAAAACAATAAACATTTTTTCCCTCAAATGAAATGTACTCCATACAAGTTGCAGTGTCAGGAAGCAAGAGAAATAAAGCCATAATTCCCCAAAATCGCTGGTTTAAATGTTCTCCAAACCCTGACAGTTAAGAAATAAGGAGACAAATAGTGATAATTCTAATCAAGTGTCTGACTTTGAGCTTAGTGGGTCGTAATGTTTACCGTCTTGCTTATAGGAGTAAGCTCTTGCTGAGACCCAAGAGAGAGAAGGACATGACAAAAATGATGATGAAATAAATAACAGACATGTGACAGCAATCAAATCAGATGACACTTTGCTCTATTCTCTAAGGCAAAAATGTTTCTGTTGACTTTGTAGATTTTACAATTTTTTTCCTCAACAGTAACATACATTTTAAATGGCAGGGGAAAGATGTTATTCAGCAGGCAAAAGAGAAACTAGGGGAAAATGTCAGACCATCTCCTAAACTTTTCACACTCTCATAAATGATTGGTTCCTAATCACTTGCCTTTTGGGATTCTATGTTTCCTTCTCCATGGCGGAGATGATACTAGTGCACTGAGTAGACATTTTGTTTGTTATAATGTTGTCTTACATTTGCTGACCTGATCAAGATACTGCATCAAATCTGTATTGGTAATAAAGTTCATATGGAAAAACAACATGCAAGAATGGAAAGGAAAAGAACAAAACCACAAGGGTATACTTGCCCTATGAGATACTAAAAATACTATGAAACCTGTACAATGAAAATGTTGTATTACCAATGTGTGAGTAAACAGACCAGTGAAATAGTTTAGAAAGCGCAGAAATAATCCCAAGCACATATGAAAATTCAGAATGTCATAAGGTCACATTTTAAACCACTGGGACAAAGATAGACTATAAATTGTTCTGGAACAACTGGTTAGCTATTTGGAAAAAGACAATTTTATCTGTACTTCATACAACTAGAATGAGCTCCAATTGGATCAAGGACCTAAATGAAATAAATTAAACCATACATATACCAAATAAATCACAGTTGAATTCCTCTTAACTTTGGTGTGGGGAAAATTATTCTAATTAGTATTCAAAATCTAGAAGCAACAAAAGAAAAAACTGATAACTGACTACATATAGAATTTTAAGTATTTGAATGACATAGTAAATACCATTGGTAGTCAAAAAACAGTGACGAACTGGGAGAAAATCTTTGCAACATATATCACAAATGGATAATATCCTTAACATATAAAGAACTCTTAAAATTGGGCAACAAAGAACCGAATATCTGATGGAAAAATGGAGAAAAGAGGAAAACAGTTCACAAATAAAAAGTATTAAGCAGCCCCTTAAACATGTGAAAAAATATTCAAACTCATTTATAATTAAAGAAATGTTATTAATAATTAAAGCAACACTTAAATACATTTCTCACCTATCAGTTTATTGAAAATTGTACAAGTTTGACAATTTACTCTGTTGGTGAGACTGAAGAGAAAGAGGTACTCTCATACACTGCTATTAAGAATGAAAACTGTTACAACTTTTAAGTGGAAGATTTGGCAATGTCTAATAAAACTATGTATGCACTTACTTTTGACTCATAAAATTATCCTGCATATACAACTCCAACAATATGAAAATACATATACCCAAGA
>NW_012133858.1:246809-252500 GCF_000956105.1 Propithecus coquereli
GAATGCAAAGTTAGATTAATGTTCCTAAATTAGTCAGTGTAATAGAAAATATTTACAAATTAAAGGACAAAAACTTATGATCATATCAATAAATGCAAAAAAAAAAAAAAGCATCTAGGAGAGTTAGGGGAGTGATGTCACCAAAATGGCAATGCAGAAGCAATTTGGCTTAACACTTACACATGCAGAGAAAGACAAAAATAAATATCCAGTGCCAAGATTATCACAAGCAATATTCTAGAACTCAAGTCTGAGGATGAGACAATTCCTGAGGCCCCGGAAAGGGGGAAAAAAGCTCTGAGCTGATAGTAAAAGATTCAGACTTCTATATTCACAACACTCCTCCTCCAATCTTCCAGGCACCACATATGTGGAAAATTTCCCCTGAACTCACAGTTTCAACATTGGAAAAAGTGAAATCGAGGTAGACAACCAGCTTCGCCACCATCTTGGGTTTCCTTGTAGAAGTGTTTCTGCCTTAACCCAGGAAAAGCATCATTAGTGCCTATAGAGACAAAGAAAACCTCTGAGGGCAGCCAAAGACAAAGGGGAGGAGCAGGACTAGCAACCCCAGCCCACAAATCTTAGCTCTGTATCTCCAATGAAGACACCAAATCAGAGTGCTTGTTCAGCAGCATCACTGTAGGAGACATGCTCCATGGTTCCTCTGGGCATGAACCTCTAGCCAGCACCCCCACACAGCTGGGATACACCCCTTGCAACTTCCTCCATTCAGGACAGGCATTCCGAAAGTTTGCTAGAGTCAAAGCAAACTTAATCGCCTCCAAACTTGGCAATCTAGTACCAAAAAGGAGGCAGTGGACTAGCATAAAGGAAATTCAACAGGTAAATTGCAAGGAACTTCTAAATTAATATATCCAAGAAAAAACAAAACAAACTAGATGGAGAAGATTAGAATAAATAACTATTCCTTCAATGTGAAAACATAGACATATGTCCACAAGAAACAACAGCAAACAGGCAATCATGACATCCCCAAATGGACAAGGTAAGGAGCTAGTGATCTGAGAGCAATGTGTGAGCTCTCAGATAAATAATTCAAAATGGCAGTTTTAGGGAAACTCTGTGAATTCCAAGATAACACAAAATAGCCATTCAGAAATTTATCAGAGAAATTTAAGACAGCTTTAAATAATAATTTAAAAATACAGAAAACTTGGAACTGAGAAATACATTAGCTGAACTGAAAACATGCATTAGAATCTCTTTAAAACAAAATGGATCAAGCAAAGAAAAGAATCAGTGAGCTCAAAGACAGGCTATTTGAAAATATACACACAGGAAAAGAAGAAAAGAAAAAATGAACAGAAAGAATGTCCAAAAGTATAAAAAACACCTCAAAAGAGAAAATCTAAGAATCATTGGTGTTCAAGAGGGAGTCAAGAAAGAGCAAGGGGTAAAAAGCTTCCAAAGAAAAAAAGTAATATGAATCTTTCCAAACATAGAAAAATATATAAGTGTTCAGGTATAGGAAGGTCAGAGATCGCAAACATTTCCAACTCAAATAAGACTACCCCAAGAATAAAATAATCAAATTCTCAAAGGTCAAGGAAAAAAGGGAAGATGTTAAAAGCAACAAGGGAAGAAAAAGCAAACAACATATAAAGGAGATCTGATTAATCTGGCAACAGACTTCTCAATGGAAATCATACAGGCCAAGAGTGAGTGGGATAACATATTCAAAGTGCTGGAAGAAAAAAACACCGCTAACCAATAATACTATGCTCAGCACAACTAACCTTCAAATTCAAAGGAGAGATAAAGTCTTTCTAAGAGAAACAAGAGCTGAGGGAATTCATCAGGACCAAATCCACCTTATAAGAAATGCTAAAGGGAGTTTTTCAGTCTGAAAGGAAAAGATATGACTATTCAAAAAGAAAACATTCGAAGGTATAAAACTCACTGAGAAAAGTACACAGATAATTGTGGTGCGTATTGCTAGTATGAAGACAAAAAGACAAATCTATAAAAAATAACAGTAACTACAGCAACTTGTTAGAGATAGGCAGTGTAAAAAATGTAAATTGAGAAAATAAAAAAATCAAAATGGGGATGAAGTTAAGGTGGTGATTTTTAGTTTTTCTTTGTTTATTTTTTGTGATCAAAGCTAAGTTGCCATGTTTAAAATAACATGTTATATCTTATAAGATGTTTTCTGTAAGCCTCATGATAACCACAGGGCAAAAGCCTATCACAGATATATTAAAAATAAAGGGCAACAAATTAAAGCATGGTAATAGAGGAAATCCCTTAACTATACGGGAAGACAGTAAGAAAAGAAGAAAGGAAGAGAGGAGCTACAAAACAACAAGAAAACAAGTAACAAAATGGCAGGAGTAAGTCCTTACTTATCAATGATAACATTGAATGTAAATGGACTAAATTTTCCAATTAAAAGAATGGGTGCGATGTGCACCATCTGGGAGATGGACTGCTTTGATTCGGGTGGGGCAAAGGCAATATATGTAACCTAAACAATTGTCATTTGTACCCCCGTAATATGCTGAAACTAAACAAAATAAAAAATATAGAGTGGATTACTCATTGGAGGAGGCAGAACAAGAAGGCCAAATAGAATTTTCCATCAATCATCCACCCACAGAAACACCAAACTGAAGAACTATGCACACAAGAAAGTAGCTTCATAAGAAGCAAAAAATCAGGTGAGTGATTACAGTATCTGATTTTAAAATAATATCAAGGAAAGAGGCATTGAAGAAAGTAGAAAAGACAGTCTTACATTGTCTATGCCACTCCTCCAACCCCCACTAGTGCTACAAGAACAGAGAATCTGTGTGCTCGAGGGAGGGAGAGTGAAGGGATTGTGGGACTTTGCAATGGAACTCAGTGCTGCCCTGTCACAGAAGAACACACACACGGCAGAATTTTGCCAATGCCCACAGAGGGAGCATTTAGTCCAGCCTGGGGCCTGAAGGGAATTCTCAACTCCAGCAGGAGAAAATCAAGTCCTGGCTGGTTCCACCACTGGCTCACTAAAATGTCCTGGGCTGGGAATAAATTTGAATGTCCATCAGGCCACAAGGACTGCAGTCCTTGGGCAAACATGGGTGTTACACCAGTGTTGGTCTCAGAGGCAGTGGAGTTGGGATGTATGTGACCCAGTGTGATAGCAGCTGTGACAGCCAAGGGAGTATTGGTATCACCCCTTCCTCAATGCAGTGCAGCTCAGGAAAGACTCCTTTCACTTGGAAAAAGGAAGGGGAAGAGGACTTTGCCTTGCAACTTGGGTACCAGCTCAGCCACAGTAAAATAAAGCACAAAGCAGATTCCTGAAGCCCCTGATTCTAGGATTTAGCTCCTGGATGGCATTTCTAGACCCTCCCTTGGCAAAAAGGGAATCTTCTCCCCTGAAGGGAATGGCCCAGTCCCGGAAAGTTTCACTACCTGCTGACCAAAGAGCCTTTGCGCATTGAATAAACAATAGTGATAGCCAGGCAGTAGTGTCCACAGGCCTTGGGCAAAACCCAGTGCTATGTTGGCTTCGGGTGTGATCCAGCACAATTCATTTGTGGTAGGCTTGGGTGTGCTTGTGTCATTCCTCCCCCAACTTCAGGCAGCCCAACACAGAGGCAGAGAGAAACTCCTTCTCACTGAGGGAAAGAGAAGAAAGAAGGAGAAACATTGCCTGATAACCCAGGAAATTCTCGCTTATCTCACCCAAGCCCACCAAGGTGATCTATCTAGGAGCCAACAAGAGTCTCAGCATTTCTGGGCTTAGTTTGCTCCCCTGCTGCTGATGTGGCTGCAATGACCACAGGCCCAGATTGCAATACTCAATCCCCTGCAAATATGTGGGAAGCCTTTTCAAGAAGAATGGGTACAAATAAGCCCAGATTGCACAAGGAAATTAAACATGCTCCTGAGCAATCGATAGCTCACTGAAGAAATTATTTAATAAGAAGAACATTTTAAACTGTCCTGCAACAAATGAAAATGGAAACACAGCCTACAAATATATATTGGACACAACAAAAGCAGTATTAAGATGGCAGTTTATAGCAATAAACACCTTACATCAAAAAAGTATAAAAACTTCAAATAACAACCTAATAATGTATCTCAAAAAAAAAAAAACTAGAAAAGCAAGAACCAAACCCAAAATTAGAAGAAAAAAATAAAGATTAATGCAGAAATAAATGAAATTGAAACAAAAATACCAAAAAAAAACCCAAAAGTTGGTTTTTTTTTTAAAGATAAAATTGCCATAACTTTGTAAACATACTTTAACCACTAAATTGTACATTTCAAAAGGGAAAATTTTACAGTATGTAAACAATATCTTAAATCTGTTATGTAAAAAACTGCATTGTTAAAAAGGTAACTAGAAGAGGAACCACATAGAGAGAAAAAGAATATTTTTTAAAGGTAAGAAATAAGGCTGAATTTGCAACTGAATGACACTGGTTCACATTTTTCATTCATAATTTAAGATGTACAAGAAAAAAATACTGGTGTGAATATTTGATAAGTAAGTTTTTAGAAAAAAGAAAGGAGACTGCAATTTTGAAGTGTTCTTTCAAATTTTCCATCTGTTTCAACTACATAGACCGCATCTCTTTAATTTTTCATGGAAGTTTATTATTAACAGCCTCTTCTCTCTGAAATTAAAATCATGTTGGAAAATATAAAATTAGATTCTTACATTAATCACAATGGATAGGCTGGCCAAAATATATACTTTGGGTTGGAGTTTAGTAAAATCTCTCAATCAGTTTCCTTTGTCATAATGTAACAAATAAATGTTTGTGGTGGTTTTGTAATTTTTTTAAAAAAAGTCATGTCTAGTAAATTAGTTTCAAAGAACTCTGATATTTTCCTTCTTAATACGGCCAGCCACTGCCTGTAAGTTTGAAACACCTAAAAATGTTAGATCAAAAGAAGTCAAGAAAATGAAAATGGAAAAAAATAATTATTTTACAGGCTGCTTTTTCAAATCATATTCTTCATTATTGTCAACTTGACTTTCTTTAGAAGTCTCAGCTCTGGTTTGATGTAACCCAGAAGAAAACCACTACAATGCTGGATTGTTTCACACATGTAAACAAAACAAAAACAATAAACATTTTTTCCCTCAAATGAAATGTACTCCATACAAGTTGCAGTGTCAGGAAGCAAGAGAAATAAAGCCATAATTCCCCAAAATCGCTGGTTTAAATGTTCTCCAAACCCTGACAGTTAAGAAATAAGGAGACAAATAGTGATAATTCTAATCAAGTGTCTGACTTTGAGCTTAGTGGGTCGTAATGTTTACCGTCTTGCTTATAGGAGTAAGCTCTTGCTGAGACCCAAGAGAGAGAAGGACATGACAAAAATGATGATGAAATAAATAACAGACATGTGACAGCAATCAAATCAGATGACACTTTGCTCTATTCTCTAAGGCAAAAATGTTTCTGTTGACTTTGTAGATTTTACAATTTTTTTCCTCAACAGTAACATACATTTTAAATGGCAGGGGAAAGATGTTATTCAGCAGGCAAAAGAGAAACTAGGGGAAAATGTCAGACTATCTCCTAAACTTTTCACACTCTCATAAATGATTGGTTCCTAATCCCTTGCCTTTTGGGATTCTATGTTTCCTTCTCCATGGCGGAGATGATACTAGTGCACTGAGTAGACATTTTGTTTGTTATAATGTTGTCTTACATT
>NW_012133858.1:261731-264853 GCF_000956105.1 Propithecus coquereli
ATTTCAGATTAATTTTTCATTTTTATACTGATTGATCATATCAAAAGTCAAAGTCTTACAGAGGTGTGTGAGGCAATTATGCAGTTAATTAATAAAGTTAATGTTTTAAAATTTGGTAATGTTTGTGGTATTTGTCAGCTTTTTAAAAATTTGCAAAATTTTATGAGATTTTTTCCTTTTTATAAATATATATTTACTTTCGTACATAATTGTATACTCATAATTTATTGTTCTTCTTGAAACCTACAGCATAGGGTCATTGGGAGGATGAGAAGATGTCCATACATAGCCCGTAGTGCATGCCTGTCTCGCAAGTTCTCAGCAACTCCTGGCTCTGAGTATTGTGTATAAGTAACCAGCAGAGTGCCCAACATACAGTACATTCTAAAGGCTGTCTCCTTCTTTCCCCATCACCTTGAAAAACTCACGTGACTTTTGTGCAACTTAGGGGCTCCATTGAATTACAATAACTGACTTTAACCACGAGGCTGGAAAATGTGATATTTTAATGTTTTTCAACTCTAACATCTCCAATAGTGTACACATGGTCCGGAACTTGTAGGCTGGAAGAAGCAAATGTCACTAGAATAGGAAGGATAGCCCCAAAATTTACAGGAACTTGGAGGGGACAACATACATACGCACCTGTATAGAGTGATCAAAAAAAATAGTAAAAGGTGCTGCTCATACCCTAGTTAGTATTTATTTAAAATCTGCTTTTCTTTATTTTTATAGCTTTTCCCTTTCTTTTCTCTATCCATGCTAGTTCTAATATTCCCTTTTATAGTCTTAAAATGCTGGTATTATGTTTTACCTCAGAAGTTTTTTTCTATATTGTTACAGTATTTTTCTTCAAAAATCCTGAAATGTGTCTCAACTTCCCCCACATACATCTCCTTAGTTATTATACTTACTGAGCTGCTTGGGATGCTTTTTGTAGTCTTTTTTTTATCTTTCACTCCAACTCTTTCACAACTGCCTTTCATTCTTTTCCCTCTCCTGTATGTAATCCCCCTCCATGTCATTCCTACTCCACTTTCTAACAGCATAGGCTGCACTACTCATTGGAAATCCCCTCTAGGAAAAGCTAATTGCTTGGGGAATTTCTTCTCCCTAAAGCCAATGGGAAACTTTTGGAATCTCCTACTAGTCTCAAGACTGAAATCCTACCTCAATCAGAGATAATTATTAAACTAAGCAAGAGGATTTCTGTAGTCTTCTTAAATTGATCCCAAAGATGCCACCTGCAAGGCTGCTGCCTCATTCAGCTTTAGCCACTTTCAATTAACTGAACAACGTAAAGCACTCCTAGGGGACCAGGAGCAAACAAAATTCAAATTACAAACAAGCAGAGATATCTGAAGCAATTAAGCCCTTGGTGGCTAAACTCCGGGGTACCCAGAAGTCTTGTTCAAGGCCAAGGACTCAAATGGAGTAGCTCGGATATTAAATCAGTTCAATTCTATGAAGAAGCTAATATCTGATAAATTCAGGCTGTGTAGACAGTTACATTACGTAATTGATAAGAGAAAAAAATAACTTGTGGCCTGATGACCTGATTTAGCACTCTCTGCAGCCCAATTCTACAATGTCCAGATTTCCGCTTTACTTTGCAAACTTGACCTCATGCACTTCCTAGCAAACAAAATACTCTACTGTAAAATTGCATTTTATAACTCATTGAGGCCCCGTCAGATAATCTAGGCAAAGCAGCCATTTAAGTGCTTCTTGTGCCACCAGAAGTAAGCAGTTCCCTTACTTGTAATTTGGCAAATGTAAACAAGAGCCAGTGGAGAGAAGGGGATAAAAAGGAGAGAAGTTGGAAAAACAAAACAGAAAATGAAACAAAGAAGTGCGTGTGTGTGTGCGTCATTGAAGTAACGAAGTGACTCCAAAAAAATAGTCCTTAGAGTGCATCCCCATAGCTGTGCATATCTGATGATGGAGGTCAGGGAAGCATTTCAAAGGTGCTTATGTTCTGACTGAGCGCTGGATTACAGGAGTCTCCTGCCAAGATTCAGGAAGGGAGGCAGATGTGAAGTCCCAATGCCTCCTTCCTCCCACTCTACCCCTGCCCCTCCCAGTGTTATCATTGGTGAAGCAGCAGCACAGAGGGAGAGTTCTGGGACTGAAGAAGCTTATCTGTAATAGCAGCTTATCTATGGCTAGCAGTAGACCTTGAAGTTAAAACTAAAGGAATTCCAGCCCTCCTGCTACTTCTCTTTTTCTCAACCCTATTTCAGTTCCTTACTAGCCTGTTTCCCCTAGTTTATGCACTTCAATCAATCAAGCAAGAAATAAGAGCATATTCAGGCCCCACAGTGCTGCAGGAACCAGGCAAGGCCTGGGGGCACAAAGATAGACAAGGTGCTCTCTCTGACATCAGAGAATTTACATCATTATGGAGGGCACAAGCCATAAACATTAAAGGACCAAAACAAGGCTAGACACCAAGGGGTACATGTTGAATTACAATACACGTGAGTAGGTTTTTGAGTTCAAAGGAGAAAGAGTTCATCAAGGACCTACAGGTTAGGCCCTTGCAGTGTACTGAGGAAATAAATGTGGTTTAATAGAGTTGAGGAGGACAAGCAACTGGAAAAAGGCTCACAGCATGTGCAAAAACACAGAAAATTAAGGCTGGCTTTTCTGAGAGAGTAGAGCAGCCTGGTGTGAGGAAAGTCCCTAGGTGATGAAGGGAAGGAAAATTCAACTCAGACTCTGGAAGCCTTTAGATATCAATCTAAAGAATTTGGACCTTATTCTGACAGATGTGGGAAAACAACTAAATCTTTAAGGAAGGGCACGGCTACTCAGTTGTTTGCTCATGAATGCACATAGGTATGCACGTGAATGTATTCATTAATGTTTCATTTATTCCCTGTCTTATCTCTGCAAAGGATCCGAGGCTTATAAGGACAGAAATCTATAGCATCTGAAAGAACGTGTAGGTAAGAATGTCAAAGGTAATTTTAAGGAGTAATATAAGAAACTAAGCCTATGGGATGATAATTCATATTTTCAAGCGAAAATGATTTCAAATGTAATAAACGTATGAGGATAAGCAAATAAATTGGTGGTTAAGAAGAGAGAGCACAAAAGTAGTTCTTAATATATATAAT
>NW_012133858.1:265313-267640 GCF_000956105.1 Propithecus coquereli
ATTTATAGTTCTTCGATGCTTCTAAAGAGATAAATTTTGCATTTTATTCATTATTTTACAGTTTACATCACTGGAAGTATTGACTTTTATTACTTATTATTATCAATGTCTCAAACAGGACAGAGAAAGGATCAGTTTATCTGATTCTTATACAGATTTTCATATAGTTCTCTTGTTTTCTCCTCACCTGCCCCTCCCCACTTTCAGAAGGATTTGGTGCCCCCAGTTCCTGAGGCTTTCTGTGGTTCTATGGTATAAATCATCTAGATTCTGTGCTCTCTCTCTGTTAACTCACATTTCAGTTTTCTTTTGTTTGCTACACCCATCTATTTTCTAGCTTCTGAAGTTTGTCTTCTCTTTTGTACTTTGTGTTCATGTGAGTTTATGCTTTTCTTACTCCTCAGACATGACTCCAGTGGAGCTTTGGCAGGAGTGGAGATAAGCCTGAATTTTGTGTTTCTGCTTGACAGTGTCGGCTGATCAACGAAGGGGATTCTGAGCTTAGGGAACTCCATCGGTTACTGGAGTTGTACAGTGTTCCTGTGGGGAGGCAGTACAGTTTAGTGTTTCAGAGCTGGCTCTCCAGCTTACTAACTGCATAACCTCTGTGCCTACATTGCCTCAGAATTCAAATGGATATAATACTACTATCTACCTGTCAAGATTCCTTTGAGGTTTAAACTTAATACCTGCAAAAACACTTGATATAGTGCCAGCCATAAAATAATCATTCCATAAGTATTAATGTTTATTACTATTACCATAAAGCTCAAAGAACAATAGCAGTTATGCCTATCTTCAACCAGCCCTATAGTAGGAACCCTAGGTAGTATCATGCAGTTTACTGCCATTTGTGCTCTGAAGTTTTAAACGCTCAAGGCCAACTCACCTGTTTTCAATTTGGTGCCTAATTTTCTCACATCGATGGTGACACATTTAACACCAATGGTAAAATGATATGTAGTCAATTTTCTGTTTATTTAATTTGTTGCTAATCAATGTACTGTGTATTCATTGACTACATAAAACAGTGAATTAGGCATGTTGGAGGTTTAAAAAATTTATAATAGTGACTGCCTTCTAGGAGCGTATATGGAATGATAACAGGTGAAAAACTATGAATCATAAAAGATTGAAGAACAGTTAATGGATAAAAATAGAAGAGATGGTTAAAGGCAATATAGGATTATTGAAATCTAATTGGAAAATTGAGTCATAATATTTCTATTAAAACCTTTCATGAATTATTTGAATAAATTACTCATTGCCAGCGAGGGATTATCACGAAATGAATGCAACTTTAGAATTCAGGGACCCTTACTTGCATGGAGCTCTTACAAGACCCTAGAAAGGGTTCCAAAAATGTGGTCATGTGGTCACATTTTTACATAAAATTTGGAAAAGGAAGATAGCTTAACCTTAATCAGGAAAGACCACTGTCTGTTTATACTCTTCCTTTTCTTTCATCACACTTCCCTTGCGGAAGGTGGCATTGAAATGACTACAGGCATTTTGGGGAATCCTTAAAAGCAGAATTTTAGTGAGATGCATCTCATTTGGGTTCATGGGGTATGTATTATGTGTACAATGTTCTGCATATAGTGAGCTTGTCGTTAGTCATCCTGGAATAGGAATTGAGTCCAAATACTTTCACTTTTTGCTGCATGAACTCACCCTGTGCCCTGGCACAAATGGTATCTCACAGGTTCTGTTATATGAACATGCCCTACCTCTCTCAGTACCGGAAGTCAGGATAATGGAGGAGAAATAATGTCTGAAATGGGCACAGCCAGAAAGCAGCCTATAGAAATTTTTTCTAGTCATCAATGGTATAAAAGTATAAGCAGTACATTCAATTCTCATGGAGCCTAGTCAAAACAAAAGTTGCTGTCAGGAGCATACTCAGTAATGCAGCCTATACAATTATAAACATATGGTATATTTTTAAATGAGAATTGTACGCAAAATTGAACTTCTGCAAATTCTTTTGTTTATGAGGTGTACACCTGTAACAGTACTACAAAGAGCCAGGACATCAGAATGTGAAGTTATCTGATATGTTCATCCCAGGGTATTAGACCGTATTTTAGCATATCTGATAAATCTTGTCCTGATGCCATCTGGCACATCCAGAAAACTCAGTGAACAAAATTGCTACTAACGCTACAAAGCAGCCTGAAGAAACAAGTGTTCCAGTGACAAAAACACCCATACATATTGATCGGTAAGTCAATGTATGCAATTTAAGAGTAATGTGATTACACAATTATATGGCTCAATACAATGCAGTCACAATTTGTTAATGTATTTGTTTTTGTGTGTGCCTT
>NW_012133858.1:271035-281000 GCF_000956105.1 Propithecus coquereli
ATAAATATATAAGAAGGTAATCACAACGTACATCACAAAGCTCATTTATCTCTGGGTTTACCCCCACTCACTCTGCAGGGACTCAAGTTGTGGAATGCTCAGCAAGTGTCTTACGTGCTCTTTATGGGTTAGGCCTCTAAGCTACAATATGGAATGTGTTACTGGATTCCATTTTTGTAAGGCCCACTGTTGGAATGCTTAAGGAAGCCAGTGCCACAGAGAATGGTGATATGTGCCAAAGCTACCCTGGCTGCCGCCGCCCAATTCTGACTGTCCGTAGGCAGCCAAAGTGATGAGGGTCTGCTGTCTGCATGGAGGGCCCTGGCATGCGTCACTCCTACAGGCCTTAGTGCTGCCAACAGTCATTGCAGACGGCCCCAGCGTATCTGCTTTGGAACACTGTGCCATCAATGAGTTACAGAGATAATAGTGGAAAAAATCTTGGCTTTCAATCTTTTGCTTATGGCAGTTGCCTCCACCGTGAGCCAGCTAAAAGACAGTCTAAGTGAGAGATTTGTTATATTCAGAACTCTCCCTCCTTTTTAACAACTGGGTTATTGTTCTGGAGTCCTCAGGCCCTCTTCTTTCTCTCCCTTTAGCACTTAGTGCTGAAGGAGACTTACTCTTCCAAGTCATAGCACCTTAGCAGCCCTTCCCAACCAACTTTGCAGAAGCCCCGCCACAGGACTGACCTGAGAACTTGCTAGAAAAGGAAAGCTGGACCAAGTAGAAAAACACACATTTCAGATTTCTGAAGGTGGAAGAGACACCTTTATGTCTGAGGAACAGCAGTAATGTAGCAAATAATTATACATGATTGCACAGGAATGTAAGTTCTCTGTCAATTTCCTGTTTTCTAGTGGCTATAGGAAAGGAAATTTGAAAGGGGAAGCAAGAAGTCTGACTAGAGACATCAGTCACCAGATCACGTTAGAGAGAAGGAAAAGTTTTGGATAAAAAACATAGCCCAGGTGTAATGCTGAGGGAAAAGAGCCAGAACCTACTGGAAATTCTACGGGAAGCAGTTGCAGAGCAGAACAAGAGGGAGTCGGCAGAGATCAACCCCCAAGGAATTTAGATCCTTGTGGAAAGGGTAGGTGGGAGTGTTTGTTTCTCCTCCTCTCACACCTCTGGCAGACTGCAGGCTCCCTAATAGTTGGAGAGCTTCTCTACCCTCACGAGCCCAAAAGCTGCTGCTACCAGAGAACTGGGAGCATGTCGAGAACCAAGCACCCCCTCACCACAGACCACTGCCAAGGCAGTGGGTGCCATATTGCTTTTCTAACTATTATGTGCCTTTGTCCTCCCCAGAGATCTTCATCTCCTCAGTTTTCTTGTTGCTGGTCCCCACACAAACATTGCCCAACTCCTGCCCAGATTGTGCTGGCCACAGGAGGCGAGAGTGGTAGCTCTCCTCCATTCAGAGGCTGCCCCTCCCCTGCCCACAGCTGCTGACCCAGCCAAGGATGTTCCCAAGTGATTCAGCATGGGTGTCCCAAGGGACTATTGAGCTAGGGCTTTCAGGAGCAGCTGCTTCCACTATGTTGGTGCATCCTCCACACTGAGGCTACCCAGAGAGTGGGGCTCATGCCTTTCCTCTTAAAGACCTGCAGCAGACCAAGGGGTGCTTGGATTGTGAGCTCCCATCAGCCCTCCCTGGTGCTGCCAGCTGGCTGCTCTAACAGAGCGGGGCATGCCCTGAAGCAGAGAAACATCAGTACTCCATGGGTACTCCATGGGCAACTTGGGAAGAGCATGCTTCTCCGTGGCACAGTCAGGGATTGAACTTGGGGGATCATAGGAGAGTCCCATGGGCTGGATCCGGTGCCCATAGGACTCAATCACGTTGCTCCGAGGCACAGAGGAGAGATTTGTGAACTAGTCTTGGGAGGAGAGAGAGCCCATGCAGGCAGAACTGAAAGGAGAGTACTGTGTGGGTCTGAGCCACGGTACACTCCTGGAGCACCCCTCCCCACAGAGGGAAGCTGTGCTTTCAGTCCAAGGCTGGATCTTAGGCAGGGAAGCTCCCAACCTGTAGCACCACTGCTGGTGAGCTCAGCTAGTTTGGGTTTCTGCTTGTAGCAAGATCCCAGAAGGAGATCCATGGGACAAGGGAGGAAGGAGAAGAGTGATACCCACTTCCATCTGCCGGACTGTGAATCCCAGACAGCCCCGGCCCCATGAGCAGACTTTCTGGCAATAACCATAATAGCTGGGGATTGCAACACTCCACTAACAGAACTTGACAGAACATCAAGGCAGAAGATCAACAAAGCAACACTGGACCTCAACAGGACTCAGGAACAAATGGACCTAACAGATATTTACAGAACATTCCACCCCAAAACTGCAGAATATGCATTCTTTTCCTCAACACATGGGACATTTTCTAAAATAGATCATATATTAATATTAGGATACAAAATAATTCTTAGCAAATTTAGAAAAATTAAAATCATACCACCTATTGTCTCAGACCGTAGTGGAATAAAACTAGAAATCAATTCCAAGAGGAACTCTCAAAACTACACAAATTTGTACCCTCATAATGTTCTGAAATAAAAAATAAAAATAAAACGATGACCCCTACCAAAATAAACCTACACAAATACATGGAATTTGAATAACCTGCTACTAAACAATCCTTGGGTTATTGACAAAATCAAGATGTAATCAAAAAACTTTTCAAATGAATGACAAAGGTGTCACAGCTTTCAAAATCTATGGGATATAGGTAAAGCAATGCTAAAGGGAAAGTTCTAAGCCTTTAATGCTTATATCAAAAAGAGAGAAAAATCACTAATTAATCACCTAATAGCACACCTCAACTAGAAAAAGAAGCCAAACCCAAAGCTAGCAGAAGAAATAAAAAAAAAAAAACCTCAGAGCAGAAATACATGAAATGGAAACAAAGAAAAAAAACAATAAAAATGATCAACAAAACAAAAAGGTGGTTCTTTCAAAAGAAAAACAAAATTGATAGACCTCTTGCTAGATTAACCAGGAAAGAAGAGAAAGGACCCAAATAAGCTCAAACAGAAATTAAAAAGGAGATATTACAATTGATACCACAGAAACCCAAAATATCATCTGTAAATACTATGAAAATCTCCACACACATAAATTAGAAATGTAGAGAAAATGGACAAATTCCTGGAAACACACAACATCCCAACACTGAATCAGAAAGAAATAGAAATCCTGAACTGACCAATAATGAGCAGCAAGATTGAAGCAGTAATAAAAAAATCTTCCAACAACAAAAAAAGCCCAGGAAAAGGTGGATTCACAGCTGAATTTTAACAGACCTACAAAGAAGAGCCAGTACCCATACTGCAAAAATTATTCCGTAACATCGAAAAGGAAGAAATCTTCCCCCATTCATTCTAAGAAGCCAGTAACACCTTGATACCAAAGCCAGGAAAGGACACAACAAAAAAAGAAAACTACACCAATATCCCTTATGAATATAGGTGCAAAAATCCTCAGTAAAATACTACCAAACCAAATTTAACAGCACATCAAAAAAATAATACACCATGAACCAAGTGGGCTTCATCCCAGGGATCCAAGGATAGTTAAACATATGTAAATCAATAAATGTGATTGACCACAAGAACTGAAGCAAAAACAAAGACCATATGATCAACTCGATAGATGCAGGAAAAACAGTCAATAAAATACAGTATGCTTTAGTGATAAAAAGCCTTAAACTAGGCATAGAAGGAACACATCTCAAAATTATAAAAGCCATATATGACAAACCCACAGACAACATCATACTGAATGGGGAAAAGTTGAAAGCATTCCCACATAGAACTGGAACAAGACAAGTGTGCCTGCTGTCACTATTTCTATTCAATATAGGACTGGAAGTCCCAACTGGAGCAATCAGGCAAGAGAAAGAAATAAAGGGTATCCAAATCAGAAAAGAGGAGGTCAAACTATCACTTTTCACTGATGATACTATCATATATCTAGAAAACCCCAAAGACACCACCAAGAGACTCCTGGAATTGACAAATAAATTCAGGAAAAGTCTCAGGTTATAAAATCAATGTACCAAATCAGTAGCATTTCTATACACTAATAACGGTCAAGCTGAGAGTCAAATAGAAGACTCAATAACATCCATAATAGCTACAAAGAAAATAAAAGACCTAGGAATATACCTAACCAAAGATGTCAAAGATTTCTACAGAGAACTATGAAACACTGAGTAAAGAAATCACAGATGACGCAAACAAATGGAAAAACATATCATACTCATGGATCAGTGGAATCAACATTGTTAAAATGTCCAGACCACCCAAAAGATTTCCAGATTCAATGCAGTCCCAATCAAAACACCAATAACATATTTCACAGATCCAGAAAAAATAATTCTACACTTCATTTGAAACCAGAAAAGAGCCTGAATACCCAAAGCAATCTTAAGTGCAAAAAATAAATCTAGATGCATCACATTACCAGACTTCAAACTATACTACAAGGCTATAGTAACCAAAACAGCATGGTACTGGCACAAAAATAGAGACATAGACCAATGGAACAAAACGAAGAACCCAGATATAAAACGATCCACATAGAACCAACTGATCTTTGGCAAAGCAGACAACAATATACACTGGGAAGAAGAAGTCCTATTATTCAATAAATGGTGCTGGGAAAATTGGATAGCCACATGCAGAAGAATGAAACAGGATCCCTATCTTTCAATACTCACAAAAGTTAATTCAAGATGGATAAAAGACTTAAGTCGAAGGCATGAAACCATAAGAAATCTAGAAGAAAATGTAGGAATCACTATTCTAGATATTGGCCTAGGCATAGGATTTATGACTAAGACCCCAACGGTAATTACAGCAAAAATAAATAAATGAGACTTGATTAAATTAAAAAGCTTCTGTACAACAGAGAAAATAATCAAAGGAGCAAACAACCTATGGAAAATATTTGTAAGCTATACATCGTATAAAGGGCTAAAAATCGAATCTACAAAGAACTCAAACAAAGCAGCAAGAAAAAAACAAACAACCCAATTAAAAAGCGGGCAAAATACATAAACAGAAACTTTTCAGAAGAAGATAGACAAATGGCCGATAAACATATGAAAAAATGCTCAATGTCACTAATCATCAGGGAAATGCAAATTAAAACCACAGTGAGATATCACCTCACCCCAGGTAGAATGGCTTTTATTAAAAAGTCCAAAAACAATAGATGCTGGAATATATGCAGAGAGCAAGGAATGCTTATACACTGTTGGTGGAACTGCAAAATAGTACAACCTCAATGAAAACAATATGAAGATTCCTCAAAGAACTAAAAGTAGACCTACCATTTGATCTAACAATCCCACTACTGGGTATTTACCCAAAGGAAAAGAAGTCATTTTATCAAAAAGCCATCTGCACACAAATATTTATTGCAGCACAATTCACAATTGCAAAGATGTGAAATCAACCTACATATCCATCAATTCATGAGTAGATTAACAAAATGTAGTATATGTATACCACGGAATACTACGTATCCATAAAAAAGGATGAATTAATGCCTTTTGCAACAATTTGGATGGAACTGGAGACCATTATTCTAAGTGAAGTAAGTATCTTAAGAATGGAAAAACAAACACCATGTGTACTCGCTATTAAATCGGAACTAACTGATGAGCACACGTGTGCACAGAAAGAAGTAAAATTCAGTGGAAATCAAGCAAGAGAAACCTACCTAACGGGTACAATGAACACTCTGTGGGTGATAGGCACACTTAGAGCTCTGACTCAAGCATTACAAAACCTCCATGTAACCAAAAACATTTTTACCCCTGTATTATTTAAAAAAAAAAAAAAAAAACTACCAAAAAAATGAATAAGGTCATAAGTACAAACATTCTTTTTCTAGGTTGCTGTTGTGAATATCAACTCCTCTCAAAGTCTCTCCCAATGAGTACATCTCTTAGACTATCCCCCATGAGCACACGTTCACACTTGTCAACCTCCCAGTGCTACCCTGAGCCAAGGCCTGCCTCGTGAAGTAGCTCCCCTGTGACAGAGCTTCCACACTACAGCAAACCATTCCTGTCCCTACTGCCACAGTGATGCCAGATGTGGCAAGACTGAGTGGGGTCTCCTGCAAGAATAACCTTTTTCCCACCTCTGTGTTATTTTTCACTATACCACACTAGTTTGTCCGCCAATAGAACATGTTCATTTATTACCCGTGCTCTACTCCACACCAGCTGACTCAAAGTCTCTACAGATATGGTCAAGACTCTGAATTTTCTCATGCTTCCCAAATGATCTTTATGTGCATTAAATTTTAGGAACAAGTGCTCCAAATACCTCATAGAATTTTTGTAAAACTCTTTCTTTCAAACTCAGATTCTAACAATAATGATGATGACGACGACGACAGTAACAACACAATGCTGAGGTACAAAGATTAGGTACTTTGCTTGAAGCAACATAGCCATGAACTGACAATACAAGGATTATATAACCACTTTTAAACCAAAGGCCTGGCAAAGGGTCAACCTGAGTAAAAGTATGCTAAGCTCTACTCACAACTATTCCTTTCTAATGACAGGGCACTGTAACTGGACCATACTCCTGTGTTTCTATTAACTCATCCCTGTATATAAACCCAATCTCTCCTGACTCCCGAGAGTTCCCCTTGGCCCAATACACATGCCCCACCTTTCCTGTATCCCAGAGGTGCTCATGGCTTCAAGCTGGGATGCTCCTATCCTGTTCCACTGTCAGTCTGCACACCAGCCCGCATCCATTCTCATCACACAACACCCCTCAAAATATACACATACAAACACAAAACAGGTCAGCTTATCTTACCTATTCAGCCTGTGATGAAAAATATACTTCCTGTGAGGCAGACCCTGCTTTATTACATAAGCAAGTAAAATAAAGTAATTAAGAGGATGGTCTCTGAAGTCAGGTTGTCTGGGTCCAGATCCCATTTCTCCCACTATCTAGCTATGGGACCTTGAGACTTAAACTTGTTTCTCAGCTGCCTCAACTTTGAAATTTGAATAATAGTACCTACTTCATTGAATTGCAGTGAAGATTGTTTATTTTTTCATATAATGCACATAGAGTTGTGTCTTTCTTATTGAAAGCACCACATACGTGCCAGCTATTATAATTAACTTTTTAAGCTTTATATTTTACCAGAAAAAAATTAAATCTTATATTTTTACTGTAACCCACAGAAAAATGGTACACAAATATATGTGTATGTATACTCACAACTTAAACATTAACAAAAAATAGTTACCATTACATGCAATAAATTCAAATATGCTCTTATCCAATCTATTTTACTTTTTTAAGAAGGATGGGTCAAAATTCGTCAAATTCATTCTACAGTGAACTATTAGACCTAACACACAAATTTTAAAACACTATATAAGACTGTAAACTTCATGAAGGAAGTCACTATACCTGTTTTATTCAATATTGTATCCATAATCTCCTGGAACAGGACATGGCATATAATAAGTGCTCATTTATATGTGATGAATAAATGAGTTCCTAGCAGTTAACATATAAAAGAATCTATTCATCCTTCTCTGATGTTGATGTCTGAAGCTGTAAAAGAATCCTTTCTATTCATTTCTTGATGAGATTCTTAGGAAAGGCCCTAGAAAACCATTATAACATGAAGCTTTTTAGAGGCTTATCCCAATAGACTTGGGCCCTGGTGCTAACATGGTAGACAAAATCTCGCCTGGATCACTAATTTGTGATTTTCTTGGAGGCATAGGAAATTCTTCTCATAATTTTTGTTGCTATCCTTAATTCAACTTTTTCTTTCTACATAAATCATATTTGGTATTATAAACATTTTTTTTGTTATCTATAATTGGATACATCCCTGAAGATGACTAGTATGATGAGAATTCCCATTCTTATAGATTTTTAGCATATTTTAAATTCTACCAATCAGTTTGAGGTAGTTCAGTTCAATCTTTCAGTTTCCCTGGGAGCTATCTCTAGCAAGCAAACTTGGAGAGATATAACTGGAGAAAGAAATGTTAATTTTTACTTTGTTGCTGTTTGGTGGGTTTCCAGTTCCCTGCCCCATGCACACACTGTGAAGCACACAACAGGAAATTCTTCACTAAAAGAAATGTAAGAGATCATAGGAAAGCTTCGTAGCACTTATAATATTGTGATGCCAGATTAAATGAACTATTTTCATACTTGGTAGTGATATCTGTGTTTAAATGTAGTCACCAGAGAGGCAACATTGTGTAATAGATTAGTTGATAGATAGATAGATGATAGATAGATAAGCAAAAACTAAACCGTGGGTGTTGGAAACAGGCAGATCAAGATTCAAATCTTATCCACCACTTTCTAGTAACATTTCTTATCTATAGCTTTCTCATCTGCAAGATAGGGCTAATAGTGTCTACGTCACAGGGTAGCTGTGAGGATACAATAGGTTAATACATGGAAAGGCACTGCTGTAGGTCCTGGGAAACAGGAATAGTTCACTGTAAAAGTGAATTTCTTCTCGCTCCAGATGAGTGTGTGCCTGAACTATGGGTCTTGGACCCAACCTAGAGACTGGCTCACTTTCAAGTCACTTGTTGGTGCGGCTGAACCTCATTTCTAAAAGTAATGATACCGTCTTGACCTTCAGTTCAATTCAATAAACATGTAGGAAGTGCCTCCTGTATTCAAGGTACTGTGACCAGTTATAGAAAATGGAAGGAAAAAAACGAATATTGTTTTTGGCCCTGAAGAAACTTCAAATTTACTGAGTGGGGGGGAAGGGTATAATTAATTCACTAACACAATAAATACAATTAGTATAGCCACAAGGAAGAAGCAATTAAATGTAGCTTGGAGCAGAGGAAAGGGACGGCCCACAAAAGTTGGCAAGAGATGGCAGGTGAACTACGGTTCAAGGACAAGCATTTGTTTTTAGGTTGCAACAGACTCAATGTGGGATTTTCAGTCTAAGGCGACAGCATGAGCACAAGCTGATAAACCACCTAAATGCTGATGATACAGGCAAGAAAGTAATGAGAGTCTGGACAAGGACAACGCAATAGAAATGAGAATGAAAAGGAGATGGGGAAACAGTTTAAACCAGAGAACAGCAACACACTTGGCAGTGACGTCTGCAGGTGCTTCAGGTTGTTAATATAAATCTATTTTGTTTATTAAAAGGCTTTTCTTGGCTAATAATTTTTCTTTCATTTTCTGACTAGTTGGCTTGATCATCTAAATATGTTTAATGGACTAGCCACCCCAAAAGTTTTAAGAATAGATTTGATTACTGCTTCCTGTTTCATTTTCTTCTTCACTTTTTAAAAGGAATTTTATTTTGGCAGCTCAAATTACAATGACCTTTTTTGTCCTAATGTTGTATTATAAATTTATTTTTATTTAGCTACCCACTTGCTCTCTATCCTCTCACTTACCAGATTTCTCAGGAGAACTATGAATCTGATTCAATTTCTTCCCAGATGTACTAGTTTACATTCTCCCAGTTTAATCTCATTTTGATTTGAGTCCATATCTGTAACCTTTTCAAGTTCCAGATAAGTAGTTTCTAAGTCATTATCCATGTTTACAACATTGCCTAATATAGCATCATTTCAAGATATATTAATATGCTGCTTATTCCTGCAGATATTAATTGAGTTAAAAAAAAAAAGTAGAAACAGTATCTTGTCCCATGGCATCTGTAATGTCCTCTGTTCCCTTTGCAATTTGTCAAGTAGATTAGTCTACTATTTTGTGGATAACTTTTATTATTTATAACTTTTTGTTATACAATCTCATTTGAACTACTTTTCAAGAGAAATTTTTAAAAATGTGATCGTATTCATTAAAAAAATAAGGTTTCTAATTTTTTGTCTGGAAGTTCTATTAGCAAAGCAAAAAAACTCTTCCTCTCTTGGATGTTCTTTACTGGTTCCCGCAGAC
>NW_012133858.1:281345-303838 GCF_000956105.1 Propithecus coquereli
AGAGAATATTATAATAAAGTGACAATACTTATTACTGGGAAGAATTCATAGATGCTGGTATACTCAGATATTGGTTTGGACAATAGAAATTAGAACAACTGTTTTATAAACAACTTGGTGCTCTGCATCAAAATTTATGAAAAATGCCATACTTTTATCAGTGATTCATTCCATTCCTGGGACTCTGTCCTATGAATATAAGATGGGAAAAATATTCAATGAATATTTGAATTATATACTTTATATTAGTGAAAATGCTAAAGCTACCTGAATATCCAACAATAAGGGAACGATTACATAAACTATAAAACATCAGCTGAAAGAAATAGTATAAAAGTTATCAAAATTGATGTCTAGACTGTAAACATGAGAAAATGTTAATTTACATATATTTTAAGGACACAATATGGCAGGTTTAGTGCTGCTACAAAAATATAAAAAGAAAAATGTGCTTATAAAGTGAAATTTTGAACCGAAAATGTTAAAGTAATTTTGCAGGTTTAGGAATGATACTTTTTTGCTTTTTTTCCTTCTATTTTCTAGTTTTCCTTATTCATGCTTACTTGTAATAAGAAATTTTAAAGTTAGCGAACATTTACTGGGCATTCACTATGTATTGGGCACTATGCTAGGCCTTGGAAATGCAGAGGTAAAGACTACAGGCATGGCCGCTGTGCTCACAGAGCACAAAACCGTCAGGATTTGGATACTTGGAATCATTCTTGACTCATCTCCCTTTCATACCCAAATCTAATCATTAGCAAATGCTGTTGGCTTCCCTTTCAAAATAATATCTAAAATCCGATCATTCTCCACTATCCTCATTGTATTATAACATCCTCATCTGAGTCACAATCATCTCCTGCCTGAGTGACTACAACAGTCTTGTGGTAGAATAATTCTCCTCCACATCACCCAAATAAAATATGTCCATAGCTTAATCCTCTGAACCTGTGACTATGTTACCTTATATGGCAAAAGGGACTTTGCAGATGTGATTAAGGATCTCGAGATGGAGGATTATTCTGGATTATCTGAGTGTGCCCAATGTAATCACAGGGTACTTACAAAGACGAAACGGGAGAATCAGAGTCAGAGTAGGTGAAATGAAGGAAGAAGAAGTTGGAGTGACACTATTTCTGGAAGGGAGCCATGAGCCAAGGAATGCAGGATGCCTCCATGAGATATAACACACAAGAGAGTGAATTCTCCCCCAGAGCCTCTAGAAGAAATGTAGCCCTGCCGAGTCCTTGATTCCAGCCCAGCGAGAACCATTTCAGATTGCTGACCACCAGAACTGTGAGATAATAAGTTTGTGTTGTTTTAAGCCATCATGTTTCTGATAATTTGTTATCGCAGCATAGGAAAGCAATATTAGCCTCCCAAAAGGTTTCCTTGCTCTTATCCATCCTTCTCCGTTGTCTCAGTCTAACAGCCAGAGTGACCTGCTAAAACCTGAGTCACATCATTCTACTGCTTCCCATTTCACTCAGAAGGAAGACCAAAGTTCTTACTCGACCTATGAGGTCCCATACGATTGATTTCCTTTTCTCTCCGGACTTCTCTCTTAAAGTTCTCACTCAGTCTCTTCCAGATATACTGGCCTCCTTAGTGTTCCTCGAGATTACCAGGGATATTTCTGCCACAGGACGCTTGCACACGGAACCCTTCTGCTATCTAGAACATCTCATCCCCAGACACTCTCACGACTGTCTCTTTTATCTTCCTCAGGCCTTTTGTCAACTGTCATCCTTCAACAAAGCCACCCCAGCCACCCTACTTAATAGCGACATCTGAACCCCCTACCTTCCCCCAGCATTCTACTCTTGCTCTATTTTTACAACACCTACATCAGCTAACGTACTATATGATTTACTTATTTGTTTGCTGTTTATTTGCTTTTAACTTCTCACCCCCCACACACATACCAATACACACATGTGTGCATGTACAACACACACACACACACACACACACACACACACAGGAGTATAAGCTCCACAAGCACAGAGATTTGGCATGTTTCATTTATTAATATACCCTAAGTGCCCAGAATAATGCCCAGCAAATAATAGGTGATCAATTAACATTTTCTGGATAAATAAATAATTTAAAAATTAATTCTTTTGATATACATTTAATTTTCTCAAATGAAAACTTCAAGCAATAGAGTAATACCTTTATTAAATAAAGAACTTATTCAAATCACTAAGAAAAACACTGAGTCTAGAATAGGAAAATGGCAACTTTATAATTTACAAAAGAAAATCTATAACTAATTCACTAACAGTTGAACAATAATTTAGACTCTTAAAATGTCAGTAAGTCATCTTTATTTCTTATCAACATCCATATACAATAAAAAACTTATGAAAGATATTTTAGAACCTATAATAATTTTGAGTTTCTGACAAATTATCTAGGTTTTAAGTGGAAATACTGAACCTTGCTCCTGCTCCATGGCACTCTTTTGCATAAGTTTCTGGCTGGCCAGTTATTATATTGTTCTTTTAAGGTTTTGTGCCTTCTGGTAAGGGTTCCGGCTCCTTCTTTGGTAGACTGGGCAGAGCTTTCCCCCTAGATTTTTGCTGGCCACCATTGGATGTCATTCGTGTCTCCATTCTAGTAACCAAACACCCACATGCTGCCTCTTTTCAGTTCACTTTTTCAAGTGAACTCGGTGCTGCTTTCCTCTTAGCTTTATTTTTCATTTTATCTTGTTCATTTTCATCTCGGAAGTGTCATCAATACCATTGGAAGGATAATGAAGACCACATAACATAATGTTATCAAAAACTGCTTGAATCCCATGCACTGCAGTGAGCTCTCCAGAGTTTACGACAGGCCCCAAGGCAGGTGCCTGAGAGATCACTCCACACATGATTTAGAAATAAGCATGACGACAGGGAAAAGAATTGCTCCTCTCCATTTTAGATGATAAAAAGAATGAGCCCTTGGGCATGTGAGAATATACTCCACTTTGGTCTTACGATTATAGAATGCTGATGTTTCTATTTTTTCTATTCTGACCACTTTAAGTCCAATCACAATAAAGTCTTCTTAGTTCACAGAAATAAAGTCAGACACCTATCCTTTATACTCAGGTGCCAAGTAATCTAGACTGTTGACTGTCTATCAACTCTCATAAGACCAAAGCAATCACAAACTCCTCTTTGGACACAGGGAGGAGAATGTCTGATTATTTATTCAACAAACTTTTACTGAATGGAATTAAGTGCCCAAACCTAGTGACACTAAGAAGCAGCAGCAATCTCTTCCCTTAAGTCTAGTCTTAGAGTCTAGTAGATGAGACCAAGTGACTACCAGGCAAGTTATAGATCCGCATTAAAAAGGGAATGGGACTTGATTAAATTAAAAGCCTTCTGCAGAGCAAAGGAAATAATCAACAAACAGACAACCTACAGAATGGGAGACAAATATTTACAAACTATACATCTAATATCCAGAATATACAAAGAACTCAAATCAGCAAGAAAAAAACAACCGCGTTAAAAAATGGGCAAAAGAGATGAATAGAAGTTTTTCAAAAGAAGATAGACAAATGGAAAACAAAAATATGAAGAAATGCTCAACATCACTAATCATCGGGTAAATGCAAATTAAAATCAAGAGATATTATCTTATTAACAAGCTTTTATTAAAAAGACCAAAAAACGATAGATGCTGGCATGAATGCAGAGACAAAGGAACACTTACACACTGTTAGTGGGACTGCAAATTAGTACAACCTCTATCAAAAACAGTATGGAGCTTCCTCAAAAAAACAAATAGACTTACCATTCAACCCAGCAATCCTACGATTGAGTATCTACCCAAAGGAAAAGAAGTCATTTTGTCAAAAACTACCTGCACTAAAATCTTTATCACAACACAATTTACAAGTGCAAAGATGTGGAATCAACACTAGTGCCCATCAATTCATGAGTGTATTAAGAAAATGTGGTGTGTGTGTATATATACACCACGGAGTACTACTCGACCATAAAAAGGAATCAAATAATGTCTTTTGCAGCAAAATGGATGGAACTGGAGACCATTATCCTAAGTGAAGTATCTCAGGAATGGAAAAGCAAATACCAGATGTGCTCCCTAATAACTGGGAGCTAATGGATGTGCACACATGGGCACAGAGAGATGTAAAGTTCATAGAAAATCACAAAGTGGCAAGGAAGGATTAAAAACCTACCTATCAGGTACAAAGAACAGTATTCAGGTGATGGGCACACTAAAAGCCCTGACTTAAGCATTATAAAAGACATGCAAGTAACAAAAACATTTGTATATTTAATATATTTAAATAAAAAATTATTAATATATTTAAATAATACATTTAAATATATATTTAATATATTTAAATAAAAAATTTTTTTTAAAAAACCAGGAATGAGATGAATTTGTGTGTCCTGGATGTCATGGAGCAAAAAGAAAGGTCAGTTAATCCAAGGGGTGAGGCTGGGCAGGGGGACAAGGCAAAGAAGGTAGGAATTGAATACTTCAGGACAAGTCAAAAATCAGCAATGAGATGAGGAATAAAAGGAAAGGAGATGAAAAGGGAAGGAATTTAAGGAGCCTAAGCAGGGAGTGGGAAAAAATATTGTACTGGTCATATTCAGGGAGCTGTAACTCGGTATGGCTAGAGCGCAGGGCAGAGGAGCAATGTGGAAGGAGATGGGTTGGACACAGGCAGACACCACCTTTTGGAGGCATATATGCCATACTAAGTATTGGGGTTTTATCTGAGAAATATTAAATTTTTTCTTTAATATTTCTACATAATTAAATTTTCCCCTTGTTTCCATCATATTAGACACACAGAGGTTGGTGCATAATGTTCAATTCAGAGATTTTATGTCCAAGAAGAATTTAATATCACCCTTTCTAACCTTGAGGTATTTATTCAATTTACTCAATCATTCTTCAAAAATAGCTGCTGTGTTAATACATACTTGCTAATTACCATAGTTGCAGATAAATAATGCCTTGACTGGATGTGCATATGTTCAAATTTTCTGCATACTCTTTTGCATTCTTTAGGTCAATAGTTGCTTTATTATTTTTCAATGTTTAGATTTATAGGATACAGTTTTATTCTTGAGGACAGATTTAAAAATGAGTTCAGCCTAACAAAGTATTTTAATTGACATTAAATTTTATGTCCCACTACATTTATTAGCAGATTTTTTAGTGTGGGTTTTCTTCTCTGGCTAAACTGTATTTCTGTGAGGAATAAGAGAGGTGTCCAATTATTTATCCTTTCATTATTGCTTTTTTTTTTTTTGCCTTGCATTCACCCATCCAAATTCTTTATTGACCATTGAATCTCGCATAACAATTCACTGAGCTAGGGTTAGACCTTTAAACTCTAATCTTACCTCTCTGAATAACTAGCTTATTGACCATGAGCAATTTACCTCTCTCCTTACCTATAAAATGAGAGGGTTAGAATGGATTATCCCAAAATGCTCTTCCAACATAAAGAAATTTTATTCTTGTGACTAAACATTAATGTATGTAATGGATCCCATCTGTACCTTTCTTCAATCATAAATCTTTATGCTTGTTTGTTCTTTTTCTGTAGAGTTGGGTGATTGGGGGGCCAGGACTGAGTCATCTATTTCCTTAGGTTCCTGTCAGAAACACCAATGAAGGTTCTCGTTCTTGGCTTGGAGAAGTTACTCAGAGATGCTTTGTCATGGCAAAGGCACGTTAGGAGTTCTTGTTTGTGATTCTGTCTCCCTTGTGTGCTTTAGGTGTTACACATTTTATTTTTATTCCAAGGAAAACAGTCTGGTTTCTGTTTTATTATAAAGCCTATCAGAGAATGTTCTATATTTCTAAGTCACACAATCTCACAATCCTATTGCCTCTCAAATATCCAGGAAAGGTTGGCTAACGTGGACCCCAGAGCTCAGCTGGCTTGGCCTACTACTATGATTGAAATGGTGTGGCCTTAGCGAGTGACACCTGTGGGCCTGTTGAGCAAGTCACGTACAAGTGCAGAAACAAAACACACTATACATTCCAGATACCAACATTGTGGAGTTTAAATGATTTCCTCATTAGAGTATCTTCATCATCGCTTCCTTCAATCTGCTTCTCTCTCACACTTGTCTGCTAAATTTAATATAATTCAGGGACCACTGAAGCGGTAGCTTCTCTTTGCTATTGCCTGGGATAGTTTCACTACTACACAATCAAACTTTGTCCTTGTACCAAAATGTCTTCTCTATTTTCTCATTATTAAACTCCCTGTCTTAGTCTGTTTGTGCTGCTATAACAGAATACCTGAGACTGAGTAATTTATAAAAAATAAAAATTTGTATTCTTACAGTTCTGGAGCCTGCAAAGTCCAAGATCAAGGAGCCGGCAGGTTCTGTTGTCTGTGAGGGCTGCTGTGCTCTCAGATGGCAGAAGGTGGAAGGGCAGGTGAGTCAAATGCTGCGTGAAGCCTCTTTTATAAGGGTCTTAATCTCATTCATGAGGGAGGACCTCCCATGGCCTAATCACCTATTAAGGGTCCCACTTGTTAATACTTTCACATTGGCAACACCTGAATTTTAGAGGCAACACATTCAAACCATAACATTTTGCCTTCTATTCCCCAAAACGTATATTCTTCTCACATACAAAACACATTAATTCCATACCAATAGCTCCCAAAGTCTTAACTTGTTCCAGCAACAACTCAAACTTTAAAGTCAAGAGTCTCATCTAAATCAGATATGGGTGAAATTCAAGGCATGATTCATCCTGAGACAAATTTACCTCCAGCTGTGAGCCTGTGAAATCAAACAAGTTAAGTGCTTCCAAAATACAATGGTAGAAGAGGCATAGGCCAGTTCAATGGGAGAAATAGGAAAAAGAGGAGTAACAGGTCCTAAATAATTTTAAAACCCAACAAGGCAAACACTAAAGCCTCCCACTATTTGGGAAGCTTAAGATTTAGCTCCATGTCCCACCATCTAGACACACTGGGGTGGGGGTAGAGCCCCCAAGGCCCCATAGGATCCCACCTCCATGGCTTTGCTGGGAACAGCTCACATCACAGCTCTCACAGGTTGGATTTGGATGCCTGTGGCTATTCCAGGCTGGAATGTATGCTGTTGGCTCTACATGTCTGACGTCTTGGGGGCAAACATGCCCCCATGGCTCCACTAAGCATTGCCCTCTCTGTAGTGGCCCCAATCCCACAATTTCACCGGGCTTTGCCCTACTGGGGACTGTCTACAGTGGCTGTGTCCCTGGGGCAGATCTGCCTGAATCCCAAGTCTCTCTGTGGCATTATTTGAAATCTAAGTGGAGGAAGTCATGCTTCCAGAACTCTTATACTCTTCACACCTGCAGAATTAGCACCATGTGGATGCCACCAAGGCTAACTGCAATCTCTGGAGTTGTGGCCTGAACCACACCTGGGGCTGCCTTAGCCACAGCCTGGGCAGAATATGCACTGGAATATGGGGAGCAGAGAACTGAGGTGGCCCTGGGCAGCAAGCCCAGAGGTCCCATGGGTGCCCTGGGCCACTGTCCCAAAACCCTTTTGCCCCCAAGACCTAGCACTCTGGGCCTGTGATGGGCATAACAGCCTCAAATATCTCCAAAATGCCTTGGGGATCATTCTCCCATTGTTTTGATGAATAGCACCTGGCTTCCTTCTATATACTAAAGCTCCTGATCAAACAGTGGCTAAGTAGCCACACCCTCAGTTTTCTCTCCTAAACATGATTGGTTTGTTCTTTCTTTTTTCTCTCTCCTTTTTTTTTATTTTTGATTTCAGCATATTACAGGGGTACAAATGTTTAGGTTACATATATTGCCTTTGCCCCACCCGAGTCAGAGCTTCAAGCTTGTCTATCCCCCAGACAGTGTGCACTGCACCCATCCACTCCTCCCCCTCCCACCTGCCCAACACCCAGTGAATGTTATTACTATATGTGCACGTAAGTGTTGATCAATTAGTACCAGTTTGATGTTGAGTACATGTGGTACTTGTTTTTCCATTCTTGTGATACTTCACTTAGTAGAATGGACTCCACCATGACCAGGCGGAGAATTTTTTGAAATCTTTATGTTCTGTTTTCCTTTTATTTATAAATTCTATCTTTAAATTTTTTCTCTATTTTTGCATTTTACTACAAGCTATTAAAGGAAGCCATGCAGCATCTTGAACACTTTGCTGCTTAGAGATTTCTTCCCCCAAATATCCGAGTACATTGTTCCACAAAGTCCTAAGGCAAAGATAAAATTCAACCAAATTGTCAGTTTATAACAACAATCACCTTTCCTTCAGTTTTCGATATTTTGTTCCTCATTTCCATATGAAACCTCATCAGAATAGTCTTTTCTGTCCATATTTCTACCAACATTCCTGTTAAAACCACTTAGGCTATCACTAAGAACACTGAGGCTTTTTCTATAGTCCTTCTCTTCTTCTAAGCCCTCACTAGAGTTACCCTCGATGTTCCACTCCCAGCAATCCAGGCTCTTTTCGGCATTCACTGTTCCATTCTCCACCCATTACCCGGTTCCAAAGCCATTTCTACATTTTTAGGTATGTGTTATAGCCGCACCCCACTCCTGGTATCAACTTTGTTCTTAGCCTGTTTTGTGTTAATGTGACAGAATATGTGAGACTGGGTAATTTATAAAGAATACGAATTTATTTCTTCACATTTGGGGAGGCTGAGAAGTCTAAGGTACCAGCAGATTCACTTGTTTGGTGAGCACTTCATCCTCCAAAAAGGAGGAATGCCATGTTCTCACACGGTGAAAGGCAGAAGGGCAAGCTCGCCAGACACTGTACAAAGCCTCTTTTAAAAGAGCGTTGAGCTCATTCATGAGGGAGAAGCACCTGCGGAACCTGTAGCCTTTTGATTTCAAGATTATTCTTTTTTAAGCAACAAAGGAGGCAAGAAAAGCTTCATCTTTCTCTGATGCACCCCATTTATTAAAAGGGTGTGTTCTATGAAATTTGGATTCAGTCGAAAGGCCACACTTAAGGACCTAGAAGGCCACAGTTTCCCCACCCCTTACTATCACACATTGACAACACCTGGATTTTAGAGGGGACACATTCAAACCATAGCACCCCTTCCTCTTTGCTGTTGTATGAGTCAGACAATTGCTTTGCCTAAAAGTCGATTTCTTGCAGAGAACCCGATGGGCTATGGTACCACCCCCACAGAGGAGAACCTGGTGGGGGCAGCCTCAGAGGACTCAGGGGAGAGAGTGGCATCCTGAAAGTAGAGTATTATGGGAAAATAATCATGCCCACATTGTAAAGGGAGTGACTTTTTGCATTGAGACAATTTTATCTGCATCTGGACCTGGAAACTTTTTATCATATATCCAGTCAAGTGAGACCAAATAAATACCTTGGTCAATGTAAAAAAATCAATATTCCATGAATTTGTGCATGAAGAATATATCACTGTTTCTAATATATAGTTTATGTCTTCTGGACCAAAACTAGAGACAAAATCGCTTGACAGAATGAATACTGTTCTTTTTTTTTTTTTTTTTTGAGACAAAGTCTCACTGTGTTGCCCGGGCTAGAGTGCCGTGGCATCATCCTAGCTCACAGCAACCTCAAACTCCTGGGCTCAAGCAATCCTTCTGCCTCAGCCTCCCGAGTAGCTGGGACTACAGGCATGCGCCACCATGCCCGGCTAATTTTTTTTATGTATTTTTAGTTGTCCAACTAATTTCTTTCTATTTTTAGTAGAGACGGGGTCTCACTCTTGCTCAGGCTGGTTTTGAACTCCTGAGCTCAAACAATCCGCCCGCCTCGGCCTCCCAGAGAGCTAGGATTACAGGCGTGAGCCACCGCGCCGGGCCTGAATACTGTTCTTGTTTCAATCAGAAACTCAGGAAGGCAAGAAGTGTGCTAGCTCACAAATATCTCTCTGGGTGGGATCTGGATTTAGATGCTCATTTATTTAGGGTTTTGTTTACAGGGCCAGAAAGTAAATACAAGATATGTTGCTGATACAGATTGCTGAAGTTGAGCAAGAGAAGGATGTCTGATGTGAGTCATCAAAATCAGGCCACCCAAAGAAATTGCTTCCCAAATAACAGAAAGAGGCTGTGCATCAGGGTGGCAGATGGGAGGTAGTCTGGATAAAATAAGGAGACAGTATAGAAAGGAGGTTTATTTTAATACTCTCATTCACATATTGACCTGGATGGGCAGAGTCTATCTACGGCTTCTGCTTTAAACAGGAGCAGGACAAGCTAAAAGCTATGGGGTCAATAAAAATCAATGCTTCAGTGGGCTTTAGAGGTATTTTTATTATTATTCCTAAGACCCTGAGATAATCAATTTCTAAGCTGTTAATCAGCATTCCCACTACTACCCCCACCATGAGTTTAATAAGGGAGCAATCAAGAGAAAGTCACAGCACTACTTTCTTGCTAGCTGCACCAGTGTCCAACAAGTCTAACCCAAATCAGAGCATTGTTCAAATCTTAGCTGAATCATGGCGTTCTAGGCCTAAGCGTCCCACACCATAACTGCCCTACTGAACCCTAATCTAGATTTCTCGTTTTATTTACCTTACCACTTTGCAACAAGGACAACATAGATGAAAAAGCAAAAAACAAGATGAAAGAAAAGTTGCTCAGGCTTCCCTGAGAGGCCAAACTTCAAGCCCAGTAACATCTTTTCATATTAACTGGCTGGCTGTATCACCACGTACAAGAACTAGGAGTGTCCATCTTCTCATGATGCAAAAATCCCCTGGGCCCACCTGAGTTCAGGCCAACCCTGGTGAGGTCCATGCTCATTGCCAGTATCTCACATCAAGCACAAACCACCCAACCACATGCAATTGCAACTTAGAAGTGTAGGAGAGCTTCATCCTCAGTAGAGAATGAGAGCTAGTTGATAGATGGTCTAGCCTTTTCATCTTCTGATGAGGTAATTCTGAGGCAAGTTCCATACTCTTCCAGCAGTAGAACAACAATTCAGCAGGACTGAGCCCTTGTTGCCACCATGTATTAGTCTGCTAGGGCTACCATAACAAAATAGGCAGACTAGATGCTTTAAATAACAGAAATGTATCTTTTCACAATTGTGGAGGCTGGAAGTCCAAGATCGCAGAGAGGCAGGGTTGATTTCTTCTGAGATCTTTCTCCTCGGTTTGCAGATGGCCACCTTCTTGCCATGTTCTCACATAGTCTTTCTTTTGTGTGTGCATATGCCTGTGCCCTAATCTCCACTTCTTATAAGGACAGCAGTCAGATTAGATTAGGGCCTACCTATTTGAACTCATTTTGTCTTAATTACCTCCTTTAAAGGCCCTATCTCAAGGTCACATTCTGTGGTACTGGGGTTAGGACTTGAAACTAAGAATTTGGGACATAATTTATCCCATATCATCCTAGTAACTAAATGTGTGCCTTGTTGGCATTTCACTTTTCCCCAAGTTTTCTCCTCCCACACTTCTGCTACTGTGCATCGCTTCCCAAATAAACTAACAGAATCTACTTTTGTCACAAGGTCCATTTATATAAAGATCAAAAACAGGCAACATTATGGGGAAATAGGTAAGTATTTTTATGCTTAGAGAAGGGGAGTTCGCTGATTTAGAGGGATCAAAAATGAGTTTTGCAGAATCTGGATTTTTTTTTTTCTTTTTTTGAGATAAGATCTGGCTCTGTCACCCAGACTGCAGTGCAGTGGCATAATCATAGCTCACTGTAACCTTGAACTCCTGGACTCAAGCAGTCCTCCACTGTAGCCTCCTGAGTAGCTAGGACTACAGGCCAATGTCACCATGCCAGACTAATTTTTTATTTTATTTTATTTTTTGTAGAGACAGTTTCTTGCTATATTGCCCAGGCTGATCTCAAACTCCTGGACTCAAGTGAACCTCCCACCTTGGCCTCCCAAAGTGCTGGGATTACAGGCATAAACCATGATATTCAGCCTGGAAATCTTAATTTATCTTTATTTTGGCAGTGATCACACAGGTGTGTGTGTGTATATATTTATATATGCTTATGTGTACACAACAAAAATCATATTTACACTTGATTTATGTATGTAAATTAAACTGTAATCTTTTTAAAAGAGTATAGTTGCTAGATATCTTTTTTAAGCCTACAGAATCAGAAGCAGGGCGAAGGGATCTATATACACAAGTATATATACTTTCAAAACGTTTCCCAGGTGATTCAGGTGATTCTGATACACATTCTTGTTTTCAAATCACTTTATCCCTAGACTCAGGTATTTCAAGCACTGTGCAAAGAATCAATCCTCATAGGTTGTTTTGTGGTATTGTTTCATGTACTAAGTGAGCTCTCAGGTTTCTTCCAACATTAATGATATAAATTCTGTGACATAAATCCATACCAACCAGCCAACACACAGAATAAACCCAGCATTAAAACCTAAAAGAAGTAGGTGGTTAAATAATGTGATAAAATTGCAATTATGGCTACCCAAAAGTTCTTTCACACTAAGTGTGCTTCACATGCTATCTTAAGAAATTCAATCTTCCATATTATGCTTAGGTACTGATTGAATGGCAAATTCTTAAAAGATGGTAACGCATTAAGCTATTATCAGTCATTAACATTTCGTTACGGATGTGACAATACATCATTTTGAATATTATAGTTACTGAAATTCTACCGTTTAAGAATAGGATGTAGACTCAAACGTAGTTTGGTGTATAGCAAAAAGAACATAGAACTGAGAAAAAGGAATCTGCTTTCTACTCACACTTACACCACTAATTAACTGTGTGTCTTTGAATAGGTCCTTTCCGCCTCTCATATCAATCATCAATAAAATGTGAGGATTGGAATAGATCATCTCTTAAGGGTCATGAGAACTATATAATTCTACGAATTTTCTTAGGTCCTGATATCAGGAAGGTAAAAGGTAATCTGGAATTCTGAGGTGAAGGCACTGGTTTTCTATAATTTTGAGGAAGAGAACCACAAAAACCAGGGACAGTGACAGGAGTTTGATGGAGAACACTGAATCCTGTTTGTTTTCCTTTAGGCCAGTTGGAGCTCTTGTGTGAGGGCAAGGACAATTACCAATTACATTACTTTCACATATGTGCTGCTCAAAGTGTTTGCAGGGGAGAGGAATACGCTGGCTTTGTTCCTTAAAACAATTCATGAAGGATGTATTTATAAAGCACGATAAAGGTATAAAGGGCAGAATCTGCTGATCAACCCCTAGCACAGGGATGGGCTACACCTTCCTGTTCTCTTCCCCTTACCACCAGCTTTGCTCAGTCCCGCCCAGGAGGAGTCCTGGGATAGGGTCTGGCTGGGAGAAGTCAGGTATTTGTCAAGGCCTGGGGCAGGGTGGTGGGAGTGGATATAAGCTGCTTATGGCACCAGTGGTGAGACAGCAGCTCAAATGAGGGGAGTCAAACAGCCACCCGGAAGTAGTGATGGCAAAGAAAATTTGAGGGGGAGGGCAAAAGTTGGGGGAGTTCACAGGGGCTCTCCCACGTGAGAAAGAGAAAATAGAACTCAGTCAAATGAAAGCCATTCAACTCTGAAGCAGATGAAATTTGCATTCGATTAACACAATCATTCCTGTTTTCCTGAGGAGACTAGAGTAGAACATGTGTCAAATAAGGAGATGACTCAAAATTAGGGGTGTTCAAACTCCACTTCCTGACTTCAAATAGACAATCTCAAGACAATGGCTGAGATTTCAGGTTGTGATACCTGAAGGAATTATAGAGAACATATTTTCTTTCCCACTGTGCCTTTCAGTCTTAGGAAGTCAGCCACTACTTTATTTTCCATGGCCCTTTCCAAGAGTAAATACTGCTAACCTAGGAGTCACCAGGCCACGAAATATATTTGTGTGGACCCAAGTTCCCTAGGAATTGAATGGAAACCCACGATTTCAAGCAGTTCAGGAAATAACCATTTGCTAATAACAATAACTGGTTGCTAATAATCTCAGAAAAATAGGGGGCTCACCTAAAACCAGAGGAAAAGAAAAATCTTCCTTTTAAGAAAAACCTGTCTCATCCTCATTTGCTCTTAAGTGTTTTCTCTCTCTCTCTCTTTTTCTCCCCTACCCTTCCTTTTCTCCCTCCCTCCCTCTCTCCCTTCCTCCCACCCTCCTTAAAGAAATATTTAGCTTAGACTTGTAATGAGCCTCAGGAAGCTCACTAGGGCCCTGCCCGAACATTGCCTGTAATTTAGGGTGAGTTATGTTTCAATTACGTTTGTGTTATAGCATACTGGTGAGGACAGGCATTATGTCATGTCAGGGATACAGGCGAGAGAAAATAGGGACGCCCCCATTACAGGCGGTGATGGAGCAGTTTTAATAATATTGGGGGAAAATGGACCATAAATGCCTTTCCAGCTGCACCATTACTGCACATTAGCAATACCACGTGCTGAATGTGAGGGAGGGAGACTGAAGGAAGGAAGGGGTCACAGGTATGTTGGGTACTGGAGTTTATTCTCTGCATTTAGAAAAGAGGCCAAAAGTCCTATAAAAACCATGGAAATGTTTGGTCTTTTTCTGTGAATAATGACTTTACCAAATATATAAAACACTAACTTTTTAATTTAAAAAATATCTAATTTCTAGTGAGTTTTTCCCCTTTCCTGAGAGGGTAACTATTACACGTGCTCTCACTCTCCCTCCCATTCCCTCTTCCTCATTTTCTCTGCCTCTTTATTTTCTTGACACAAATAGCAGTCATTGCTCAGAGAATGTGTGGGATTAGGCTGCTTTGTAATTCAAACCTTTTATTCAGGTTACTCTTTACTTACTAAAGAGGAAAATATGTATTGTCTAAATGGCCTTGTTACGGATGTTTCCAGTTGTGAATAGGAAGGTGTCCCCCACCCCCAAACCTCTCCAAACCATTACTGGATTTATCACTTACAATAGAATTTAGCTAATGCAAATTTCCACCCTTCAATTTTTTTCAAATGGGGGGAAAAGCATATAGAGATATTTTTCTTTGGCATGATTGGTTCTTTTAAAAGATAAAGTGGCAAAAATGAGCAGCCACAGCCAGATGATGATCTGTGCTTTGAGGATTGGTGGTTTGCAGGTGTTGAGCTCCACAAGATACAGTAAGAAGATGAGGATATGACGGAGTCTTAAAAAGAAAAAAAAAAAGAAAGATGAGGATGCAGTAGGCCGGTGCATGCAACAGCTGTTTAACTTTGTTTAGTTAAAACAAATACAGTCAGTCAGAAGAGCCTCTTATTTAATCAAGGAGGAATGGGTTCAGTAACTAAAATAAATGGTATACATGGTTGGTCTAACTTTCCTCTAATCAAAATGACAGTGTAACCTAAAATAAAAAGGACAACATGAAACATAGCAACATGCACAGAAAATTACTAGGAAATACAGAGAATTTTAAAGCAACTGTGGATGGGAAAGATACATGCTAAAGAAAGATAATTGTCGATGTGTGTTTCATGATTTTTTTTTTCTTTTTGTAAATGTAATTTGGATTCACACTGGAGAAAATTCAAAAATTTCACTTCAATATAAAAAGCACCTCTGTTATTATTTAAGTTATTTCAATCTTTTGTATGATTCTATCTAATGTTTTGACAAAATCATGTATCTATTCATTCTTTCATTGAACAATTATTCATTGAGTATCTACTATGCAATGAGCACTACTCTGCTCAATATGAAATGAAGACATCTAGTGAACAAAACAGACATGGTGAGTGCCCTAACATTCTACTGGGAGAAATAGACAATAAATAATCAAATACGTGCAGCTTTTGATGCATGGTAGGAAGAAAAATGTTGTGACAGAAAACAACTTTAGAAAGTCTTCAGAGAAATCAGGATTATAGTATATCCTTCTTTGTTCACTTAAGAATTGTGCGAATGATCTTATGTCATTAAATATTCCCAGAAAACATTTTTAATGGCTAGTCTGTCTTTTAAATGAACCTTAATTTACCAATTTATGGCTTCTATAGTATATTTAACTGCCCTTTATTTCAGAGTATTTGAATGGTTTCCAGTTGTTCACACTTGTAAATAATAATAAGGACCATCTAGTGCCTAAATGTTTGTTGACATTTCTGATTAACTTAAGGAAATAGCTTCCGAGAAGTAGAATCACTAGGTTGGAAGGTAAGAACATTTTAAGGCCTCTTAATACAAAGTGACAAATTAATTTCTAGAAATATTTACTAACTTATGCTCCCGCCAATTGTTCTCCTGGTAATAGTTAATATTTAAAGCACACCGTATGACCCTAGATCCTGTTCTAAGTGCTTTACGTGGATTAACTCATTTAATTTGCCCCTATGAGGTATGTATACTCTATTACTAATCCCATTTATTGGTGAAGATTCTGAGGCACAGAGGGATTAAGTAGTTTTCCCAAGAACAGACAGTAGTAAATAACAGTGCTAAGATTTGAAGTCAGGTGGTCCAGCAGTAGAGCCCTACCTCTAATTGACCAGGCATTATTGCTCCTGATATTTTCATAAACATTCTGTACTATCCTCTGTATTCCTCTTATTTTGAAAGCAAGTAGCGTTACCATTTGGTTCAAATTTGTTTACATATTTAGTAGTGAATTCTTGTCACCTCTACCCTTTTAGTTACTGCATAAATTATACACCTCTGTATTTTCTTTTCCACTGGAATATCAATGCTGTTTATTTATTTTTAAAAGCTCTTTGCACATTAAGGATACAACACTGTCTGCTATAGCAGTTGTAGAATGCTTTCGTATCTTGATATTTGTCTTTTAATTGCATTTCTGGCATTTTTCCACAAACAGAAGCATTATTCATCTTTTGATCTGCTTACCAAAATCTATTGACTTTTTATTTTACATTTCTCTTCCGTGGCTTTATCTGAGAGAATAGTTTTTTGCTTGAATATCTGTTAAATATTCACCTATATTTTCTTCTGTTTTTGTTATTGTTGTTGTTACATTTTTAAATTTAACTTTAAATGTTGTTTTGATGTAAAGAAGAGAAAAAATAGTTTTTCAAACAAAGTTAAAATAGCTTCTTCATTTTTTTCTGATACATTATCAAGTATTCAAATACACTAGGATTTATTCCAAGAATTATAAGTTCTAATGGTCTGTGTGTAGGTATTTTACATCAAAGGATGTAAAAGTGGAGGGGCTTCAAGATAGCTGAATGGATGCATCTGGTACTTGCCTCTTCTACTGAGAAGAGCCAAAGTAATGAGCAGGTAATGATAGGTCAAATAGCTCATCTAAGAGAAAACACTGGAATTCAACAGAAAAACTATGGGAAGCGCGGACAGCAAGGAAGGAGAGGGAAGCGAGGCAGCCTGCTCAGGCGTGATCAGCTGGGAGTCTGGAGAGGGTCCCTAATGTGGGGAAAGGGTAAGTAAGAGACACCCAGTGATCCATATTCCTGCCACAGACTCCTACGATCCTAGCCATGGGAGAGCCCCTCAACCCTCTCAGACCCTGACACTTATTTAGGGAGCTGCCTGGAGACTGCATGAAGGCATTGATCCAGAGAGAGAGCTCAAGCTGCCTCCTACAAACCCTTAAGTCCTCAGCAGCTGCACCACAGCACCATTTGAGAGCACACCTCCCCATCCAACCAAATTATATCCTGCCCTGTCATTGGGCCAAGGCAGGAGCAATGAGTAGCAATCCTGCCCACCCCTCCAGCAGAGGGCAGCTGTGTATATCCACATGCTCCAAGGAAAAATTCCAGCATACACCCACACTGGCACTGTAGGTTAAGGCAAGGCCAAGACAGGAGCAAAGCCCACTCCGCCCAGCTGCCTGCCTATGGCTATTACCAGGGAAAGCAACTACACCCTTTCTAGTAACCAGGCCACAGTGCAGCCACTGCTGCCCCCATCAAAGCATTCTGAAGGTGGCCTGGAGATCACTTCATCTCTGCCTAATACAACCAATACCTACATTCACCACCAGGCCCACCTCTATCTGCCTAGAACCCAAGCACACCATCCAGGGGTCTAGGAATAGCCCAGCCCAGTCCACCACTGCTGGCATCTGAGCACTTCTCCTGGGGTCTGAGTTCAGACCCACTCCGTCTTCCAACACCACCATAACTGACACCCACCTGTATGCACCACCTGTGGTCTGAGGGCTGGCCCACTTGACCAACTGTAGCCACTTCCAATACCAGTGTGGAGCGCCTGGGCCCCAGAGGGTTGTCCTATCACTGCTGCTGCCATTGCCCATACCATGCCCACTGCCCAGAAGCTGAAGAATCCACCATCTGCACCCCACTGCTGCAATTGCCAGCACCCAAGCAATCCACCTAGAGGCCCAATAATTGGTCTGCCTGGACTTGCTAAGATCTGTGGCAACATGTGGTGCCCTGTAGCCCAAGGGCAGGCATACTCAGCCCACCACTGCCACAACTGGGGCCTGAAGACTGGATAACCTGGCATCCTAGTACCCAACAAAACTTGACCATAGCCTCCACTAACAACTACAACCTAAGCCACCAAGGAAATCACAGATAACCACTGATGCTATTTACAGTCAAATCATACAGAGGCTAAACTACTGCATGTACCCAGAATCAAAACCAAATTGCCCTACTCAACCAGTACCACGGATAGATCTTCAGGAAAAAAAATACTCTCCTATGAAAGCAAATTCAAAAAGTTGGAAGAAGTGACTATTATACCAGATGTGCATATATCAATATAAAGACACAGGAAACCTGAAAAAGCAAGGAAATATGACACCCCCGGAGGAACACAATAATTCTCCAGTAACAGATTCCAATCAAAAAGAAATTTATGAAATCTTGGAAAAAGAATTCAAAATGTTGATTCTAAATAAGCTCAGTAAAATACAAGAGAATTCTGAAAAAAAAAATGCAAAGAAATCAGAAATAACAATTCAGGAGGTAAATGAAACATTTACTGAAAAAATAGATAACATAAAAAAGAACCAAACAGAAATCCTGGAAATGAAGAATTCACTGAATGAAATATGAAATACTTTTGAAAGCTTCAACAATAGACTAGACAAGCTGAAGAAAGACTATTATAAATTGAAGACAGGTCCTTTAAAATACCCAATCAGACAAAACTAAAATTAAAAAATGAACAAAGCCTTTGTGACATATGGGACACCATAAAGTGACCACAGATAGAAATTTTCAGTGTCCCAGAATGTGAGGAGTAAAGGAAAGGGTTAGAAACCATATTGATGAAATAATAGATGAAAATTTCCCAAGTCTAGCAAGATTTAGACATTCAGATATGGGAGGCTCAAAGCTACCTAAATAGATACAATGCAAAAAGGTCTTCTCCACAGCACATTATAGTCAAACTGTCAAAAGTCAAGGACAAAGAGAAAATTCTAATAACAATAAGAGAAGAATGTCTGGTCACCTATAAAGATACACCCATCAAAATAACAGATTTCTCAGCAGAAACCTTATAGGTCAGTAGAGAATGGATGATATATTCAAAGTTCAGAAAGAAAAAAAATGAGTCAAGGATACTATGCCCAGAAAAATTGTTCTTCATAAATGAAGGAGAAATAAAATATTTTCCAGAAAAGCAAAAGCTAAGAGAATTTTTTTTTTTTTTTTTTGAGACAGAGTCTCACTCTTTTGCCTGGGCTAGAGTGAGTGCCATGGCGTCAGCCTAGCTCACTGCAACCTCAAACTCCTGGGCTCAAGCGATCCTCCTGCCTCAGCCTCCCGAGTAGCTGGGACTACAGGCATGTGCCACCATGCCCAGCTAATTTTTTCTATATATTTTTAGTTGTCCAATTAATTTCTTTCCATTTTTAGTAGAGACGAGGTCTCGTTCTTGCTCAGGCTGGTTTTGAACTCCTGAGCGCAAACAATCCGCCCACCTCGGCCTCCCAGAGAGCTAGGATTACAGACTTGAGCCACCGTGCCCGGCCAAAAGCTAAGAGACCTTATCACCACTAAACTGGACCTTCAAGTAATGCCTAAGTGAGGCCTACACCTGGTAGTACAAGAACAATAACAACTATCACAAAAAATACATAAAACTATAAAAACCACAGGTAGAGCAAACACACAAACAAGGAAGAAATAAAAGTCAAATGTTACCACTACAGAATATCAACAAATCACAATGATAAATAATAAGAGAGAAAAAAAGAGAGGATATCCAAAACTAGAAATCAAGTAACAAAATGACAGGAATAGGCTCTTATATATTAATATCAATAATAACCTTGAATGTAAATGGATTAACCTTTCCACTTAAAAGACATAGGGTGGTTGAATGGATTTTTAAAAATGACCTCCAACCATATGCTACCTATAAGAAAGTCATCTCACCTGTAAAGACACATATAGATTGAAAATAAAAGGATGGAAAAAAAGATAATCCATTCAAATGGAAACCGAAAGTGAGTAACAGTAACTATACTTACATCAGACAAAATAGATTTTAAGTCATAAACAGTAAAAAGATATCAAGAAGGTCATTATATTATGATAAAGGGATCAATTCAGCAAGAAGATAGAATAATTCTATACACATATGCACCCAACATCAAAGCACACAGATATATAAAGAAAATGTTATTAAATCTAAAGGGAGAGAGAGACTCCAACACAATAATAGTTGGGGACTTCAACTCCCCACTCTCAGCATTCGACAAGTTATCTAGACAGAAAATTAACAAAGAATCATTGGATTTAAATGTCACTTAGACCAAATGGACTTAACTGACATTTACAGAACACTTCACCCAACAGGTACAGAATATATATTCTTCTCATCAACCCATGGAAAATCCTCCAGGATAGACCATATGTTAGGTGACAAAAAAGAAAAAAGAAGAGAAATAGAAATCATATCAAGTATCTTCTCAGACCACAATGGAATAAAACTAAAAATCAATAACAAGAAGAAACTTGGAAACTATACAAATACATGTTCTTCAAAGACCATTCATTCAAAGAAGAAATCAAGGAATAAACAAAAAATGTATTTGAAACAAATAAAAATGGAAACACAACATACCAAAACCTATAGGATACAGTAAAAAGAGTGTTGAGGGAAGTTTAAAGCAATAAATGCCTACTTCAAAAAAGTAGAAAGAGTATAAATTAACAATCTAAAAATGCACCTCAGGGAAATAGAACAGCAAGAATAAACCAAATCGAAAATTAGTAGAAGAAAAGAAATAATACAGATAAGAGAAAAACTAAATGAAATAGAGACTTAAATAACAATACAAAGGATCAATGCAAGGAAAAGTTAGTTTTTTAAAAAGATAAACAAAGTCAATAATCCACATATCAGACTAACCAAGTAAAAATAAAGAAGACCCAAATAAACAACAACAGAATGAAAAAGGAGACATTACAACTGATACCACAGAAATACAAAGGATCATCAGAGACTATTATGAACAACTATACACTAACAAACTAGAAAACCTAGAGGAAATGAGTAAATTCCTGAATACCTAAAATTTACCAAGATTGAATCAGGAAGAAATAGAAAACCTGTGAAGATCAATAATGAATAATGAGATTGAATCAGTAATTAAAGTCTCCCAAAAAAGTAAAGTCCAGTACCATATGGCTTCACTGCTAAGGTCTACCAAACTTTCAAAGAAGAACTAATTCTCCTCAAATGTGATTCCAGAAAACTAAAGAGGAGGGAGTTTTCCCTAACTCATATTATGAGGCCAGCATTAACCTGATACCAAAACCAAAACAGGATGCAACTAAAAATAAAATGGCAGGTCAATATTCCTGCTAAACACAGATACAAAAATTCTCAATAAAATAATAGCAAAGTGGGATTTATCCTAGAGATGCAAGGATGATTCAGCATATGCAAATCAACAAATGTGATATACCACAACAGAATGAAGGACAAAAACCATATGATCATCTCAATAGACATAGAAAAAGCATTTCATAAAATTCAACATTCCTTTGTGATAAAAATTCTCAACAAACTAGGAATAGAAGGAGCATACCTTAACATAATAAAGTCCATATATGACAAACCAACAGCTAACATCATACTGAATGGGGAAAAGCTGAAAATCTTTGCCCTAAGAACTGGAACAAGACAAGGATGCCCACTTTCACCAATCCTATTCAACATAATACTGAAAGTTGTAGCCAGAGCAGTGAGGTAAGAGAAAGAAATAAAAAGCATTGAAACTGGAGAAGAAGTCAAATTATCCCAGTTTTCTGATGATAGGATCTTATATCTATAAAAACCTAAAGATACTACCCCAAAATTCTTTCATATGTTAACTAAATTCAGTAAAGCTGCAGGATACAAACCAACATACAAAAATCCATAGTGTTTTTATATATAGTGTTTATGTATAGTTATATAATGAACTAACAGAAAGAAATAAAGAAGGCAATCCCATTTAGAAGAGCTACAAAAGGAATATTATACCTAGGAATATAATTAAAGAGGTGAAAGACCTCTACAAGGAAAACTACAAGTTACTACCCCAAAATTCTTTCATATGTTAACTAAA
>NW_012133858.1:304160-312591 GCF_000956105.1 Propithecus coquereli
CCATGTATTTACAGCCAACTGGTTTTCAGCAAAGGCACTAAAAGCATACATTGGGGAAAGGACATTCTCATCAATAATTCAATAAATGGTTCTAGAAAAATTGGATAACATATGCAGAAAAATGAAACTGGACCCCTATCTCTCCCATATTGATAGAAAAATCAATTTTAGACCTATTAAAGGCTTAAATACAAGACCGAAAACTATAAAATTATTAGAAGAAAACTTAGGGAAAACACTTCAGGACCTTGGTCTAGGCAAAGACTTTATGGTTAAGACCTCAAAAACACAGACAACAAAAATAAAACCATACAAATGGGCCTATATTAAAGTAAAAAGCTTCTGCACAGCAAAGGAAGCAATCAACATAGTGAAGAGACAATCTGCAGAATGGGAGACAAACTATGCATCTGACAAGGGACCAATACCCAGAATATAGAAAGAACTCAAACAAATCATCAGTATAAAAACAAATAATTCCATTAAAAAGTAGGCAAAGGATATGAATAGAAATTTCTCAAAAGAAGACATACAAATAGCTAACAGGTTTATGAAAAATGCTCAACATCACTAATCATTAGGGAAATGCAAATCAAAACCATGGTGAAATATCATCTTACCCTAGTTAGAATGGCTATTATTAAAAACACACAAAAAAATAACAGATGCTGGCAAAGATATGGAGAAAAGGGCACTCCTACACACCATTGGTGGAAATGTAAATGAGTAAAACCTCTATGGAAAACAGTATAGAGATTTCTTAAAAACTAAAAACAGAACTACCATATGATCCAGCAATCCCATGACTGGGTATTTATCCAAAGGGGAAAAATATCAATATGTCAAAAGGATATCTGCACTCCCAGCACTTGCAGCACTATTCACAATAGCCAAGATAGGGAAGCAACCTGTGTCCATCAATGGACAAATGAAGAAAATGTGGTATATATACACAATGGAATACTATTGAGCCATAAAAAGAATAAAATCATGTCATTTGCAGCAACATGGATGGAACTAGAAGTCATTATATTAATTGAAATAAGCCCTAGATAGAAAGACAAATCTCATATGTTCTCACTCAGACAAAGCTAAAAACGTTGGCCTCATGGAAGTAAAGAGTAGACGCTGGGAAAGGGGTGTGGGTGGGAGGAGGGATTAAAAGAGGTTGGTCAGTGTGTACAAACGTACAGTTGGATGGAAGGTATAAATTTAATCTTCCATAGCAGAGTAGGGGACCATCGTTAGCAGCAATGTATTATATATTCAAAGTAGCTAGAAGACAGAGCTTGAAAATGTTCCTAACATATAGAAATGATAAACATTCAAAGGTGATGGATACCACAAATGCTCTGACTTGATCATTATACATTCTATGCATACAACAACTATCACAAGTATCCCATAAATATGTAAAATATTATATAATCAAGTTAAAAATTCAGCCAGAAAGATATACTATTACTCTAGGTGTATAATCAATTTTAATGTCTAGTATGGGACAAATCCCATTTCCAAATGTTCAAATTTTTCTTAGCTGTACTTCCACCAATTTTTTTCCACATGAATTTTAGAATTATTTTGTCTAGTCTCTTTACAAAAAGAAAAATTAATAGATATAGTTGATCCTTATTATTCATACTTCCATATTTGTAAATTTATCTATTCTCTAAAATTTATTTGTAATCCCAAAATCAATACTTGCAAAACTTTCTTGGTCATCTGCAGACATGACCAGAGCAGCAAAAGATTTGAGTCACTCAAAACACATGTTGAACAAGGTGATATGATGCTTTCTTGCTACAACTCGCATTCTATAAACAAGTGTCCTTTTTGCTATTTAGTGCTATGTTTTTCACATTTTTGTTCTTTTTGCTGATATTACTGTTTAAAATGGCCCCCAAGTATAGTGCTGAAGTGCTCTCTAGTGTAGCTTGGTGCATGAAAGCTATGATGTGCCTTAGGGAGAAAACGTGTGTGTTAGATAAGCCTCCTTCAGGCTTGAGTGATAGCACTGTTCGTTGTGAGCTCAATGTTAATGAACGAACAATATGTACTAAATTAGGTGTCTTTTAAGACAAACACAAAATAATGTACTGATCAGTCTGTTGGGGCTCAGAAAGCAGTACCCCAAAATATGGATCTTTGACATGCTGAACTGAAGAAGCATGACCTTTCCCCTTCCTCCTGTCTCTCAACCCTCTGGCTCTCCAAAGCACAGACTCTGAAATTCCCTTATCTACCTAGAAACCAGACCAAAGAGGAGCACAGTTTCCCTCAATCCCTTCTCTAAAATTTATTTAACCGGATAAAATTAAAACTTATATCACAGAGGGAGAGATGAAAATTAAACACCACACCTAGAGCCCAGATGAACGTCATCCCAAACTATTTTTTGTTCTCCAGTCCCATCAGTTTACAAAGAGAACCATCATTTACACACTAATTTCTGCCTCCCAGGTCCATTCGTTTCTGCTAAAATCATTTACTACCTCTCTAAAATTGTCTTCGCCTCCCCCCCTTTCCCTCTCCCAAAGAGGAGGGTATTTAGGCTTCAACAATCTGGCCCTTCTTTGAGTCTCATATTTTGTGTATGGCTCCTGTGTTTATGTTTGTTAATAAACATGTATGTCTTTTTTCTATTAATCTGTCTACTGTTAGTTTATTTTATAGACTCAAATTATCAAACCTTCAGTAGGGGAAGGGAAGAAAATTCTCTTTGCCCCTAAAAGTTGATAAAAATATTACGACTAGAGGCTCCCAGAATCCTAATTCTGTACATCCCCTAGGAGCAATGATTGAATATTGGTTAATTCTGTGTTCACAACAACTTTATAGAACATAATAACCACAAATAATGAATTTCAACTGTATTTTTTATCAATATTGCTTTCAATCAAGATATTACCTTAAGAAGTAGTCACTTCTTCAAAATAAAGGCCTCTAACTCCAAAATATGTTATAATTCATAGTTCTTTTTTACATAATGTCCTACTCATTTTATTATGCCAATTCCCAGGCATTTTATTGTTCTTATTTGCTATTATGAATGAAATTTATTTTTCTCTTATATCTTCTAGTGAGCTAGTGCTGGTTTACAGAAGAGCTGTTGGTTTTCATAAAATTACTTTGTATCCAGTTGCTTTACAAAAATCATAAATTTTCATGATTTTAAGTTGATACTTTTTCCTCAGAATAAAATCAAATATTATGCAAAAAATGCTAATTGTAATTTCTTTTCCAATAGCTTTTCCTCTTGTTCCTGGTTTTTCATCTTGTTTTATTTTATTGGAAATAACTTTTATAGCAAATAACTTTATCTTGTTTCTAATTAAAGTGGGCCTATCTCTACTGTTTTTCCATGAAGTACAGGCACACCTTGGAGATATTGCAGGTTTTGTTCCAGACCATCACAATAAAGCAAATATCACAGTAAAGTGAGTCACAAACATTTTTTGGTTTCCCAGTGCATATAAAAGTTATGGTTACACTAAACGGTAGTCAATTAACTGTGCAATAGCATTATATGTAAAAAAAAAAAGTGTGTATACCTTATTTAAAAAATTCTTCACTGCTAAAAAATGCTGATACTGAGACATGAAGTAAGCACATGCTGCTGGAAAAGTAGCTCCAACCGACGTTCCCAACGCAGGGTTACGCAAACTTTCAATTTGTAAAAGATGCAGTATCTGTGAAGCACGATGCAGCAGAGTACAAAGAAACAAAGTGTGCCTGTGTGATGTTGGATCCTGTTTACCATGTTTAGAAATGTCCTCTAAGAGTCGTGATGGAATGGGTGTTGAATGTAATCAGGAGCCTATATAATATTTCATGAGATAATCATTTTCCCCCTTTAGTGACTTGATCTAATTAATGAATTTCTTAATATTAATTTGCCATTATATCTAATAATAAGTTCTACATTATATCTTAGAATTATACATAAAGTATATTTGGATTCAATTTACTCATAGGCTATTTCGGTTTTGCCTTTCTATGTAAATGAGATTTAATTTAGATAGAGACAAAAATATACGGATAGCTATTTGGTTTATATGTATTCTATTTTTGCAGCTATTATCAGGTTTTGCTATCTGAATCTAATGATTTTATTACATGAAATCCGTAAGTTTACTTTTTTTCTAAATTCTATTCCCTAAATCTTCAAACTGGTCTGCTTACAAACATTGAAACCCAGAATTTAAAAAATATATTTCTACAATAAGTTTTTAATTTTTTCCAGTTTTTTAATGGGTCCAAGCCTTCTCCTAGGCAATTTTGATAATTAACATTTTTGGAATACTGCTCATTGCATTTATATTTTCAACTTTATTTGCATTTATTAGAGATAGTATTATTTTGATAATTTAAAAAATGATCTTCTCTTTTTGAACATCTTATGTCAAACTTTTTTTGTTTTATTTTTGTTATTAATATTAATTAGATTTTCCAGGAGCCGTTCTATTTTTGTTTGTTTGTTTTCAAAATGAGCACATTTATTTAGGGAGAAGAGTTTTAAGAAATATTTTGAGAATGGTTGAGGACATTCTTTAATTAAAGGGAAGATGAAAATTCAAGAGCAACATAACCCAAACTTAAGGGGATAAAGACAGCATTCTGAGTCAGGAGAGGAAGCTCGCGTGCTTGTTTCTCTGGAAGAACAGAGGCAGTAGATGGAGCAAAGCATGCAGTTATGAAATGTGGTCAGGAGCTGGGATTTATAATGATGATAAATGGTGTGCCACTTTAAAATTTTGAGCAAGAGGCAGAAGGATCAAAATTATGCAGTTTTTAAATTATTTTAGAAGAGATTCATGAAAAGGCTGAGAGATTGAGGCAGGAAGACTTTCCAGGAGGCTATTAAAGTCCTGGCCAAAGGGAAAAGTAGGAATAAACAGATTAAAGATTTCATGGTTCTGGTGAAAACACACTGCTTACCTAAAAAGAAGACATTCATTTTGACAAGTATGCAAGTATTTATGGGGCTATCTGGACAGAATATTTGAAGGTATATCTGTTCCCCAAATCCGGGATTAAATATTCCTCTCTGGGCCCCTGAGGTATGAGAAGCCAGTAACAACTTCTCAAACAGAACTTGGGAAAGCTCTGTGCAAAGCAAGCAGTGGACCAGCATGTGGAAATGCCGAGTCAGGGGCAGCAGGGCAGGCTTGAGGAAGACGGCAGCTCTATGGGACTGGAGCACACGCTGAAGGTGGGGCAGCCTTGGGACGGGGTGGACAGCAGGTCACACAGGGCTTTGTGGGCCATCGTAAGTAATTTGCTTTTTATTCAGAAAGCAATGGGGAGTGATTGGGAAGTTTTCATCAGAATAATGTGTTCAAACTTGAGCGTTAAAAAGACCTGTGTTGCTTTCATGCGGAGAAAGGACAGGAGGAAGGACTGAGTGGGTGCAGGAATCACAAGAGTGGCTACTGCAGAGCGCAGGTGACAGTTTAGCTAAAAGAGTAAGGGGGAAGAAAAGGCAATGTCAAAGAAGACTAGTTTTATGGCTTGTAAAATCGTATGGCTAATGTACCAGTCATCAAGACAAAGCATACTTTATTGAATACTTACTATGAGCCACGGACCCTACTAAGTTTTAAGTTTTGTTTTGTGTTTTTTTTTTTCTTTTTACTTTTCCTGAACCTCAGGTGCACAGAACTATGGTTCCATAAATAAATCCATAAATTCATAAATTCTCATGTTAGGCACATAATACCATTTAGGTCTCACTATCCCATTCCTCTTCCCAAAGAAAACCCACCACTGTGAGGTATGCAATATTATCCCCATTTTACAGATGAGGAACTAAAACTGAGAAACAAAATAACTTGCTCAAAATCACACTTGTGAATTGTGAAGATTTGTCTGGCTCCAGAGAACGTGGTCTTAACAATTATATGCTATACTGTACCTGAATATAATTAAATGCAAATTGATTGGTCCAGGCTTGACCTGCAAGAGAGATTTCAAGAAGGACATCGGTAGGATAACATGGTCATGTAGGAGATGGGAATGGGTTAGCTTTGGGCATAGGGAAGCAGCCTGAAAATTACAGACCAAAAATAAGTAACTAAATAAACAGACAACATTTAATAAAAGACTTTTTTTGGTTTTTTAGTCTTAAGCTAATTTGTAGTCCACTTTGACAGTAATGTTAGAAAGTTTTAGAGAGTTTTAAATATATACCTCAGAATTCAGGCTTTGAATGATTAATTCTTTTCCTAAATACTCACTTGAAAGGATCTTTATATCAAAATATGGTTCTTTTGTGTCATATGAAGAAAAAATAAAACGAAAACAGGTTCTAATGCTTCTAGCAGATATTTTTCAAAGCCTGTTTCACTTAAAAAATCATGTCTATATATTTATGTATTTATTTCATCGCTGAATATTCCTTTCGCTTTCTTCTTTCAACCAGAGCCTTGTATTCCTAGGAATCCTCCCCAGGTGAACATCCAAAAGCGTATTTATCACTGCCACAATTACCAAGGAAATGGGGGGATATTTAGGACCTTTTCCCCACCATTTTCCCCTTTCTCTCAAGAGGAAATCAGGTCCTGCCTATACTGGTTCACTCCTCCCTGGTCTGAGGTGGGACACAGCAAGGCAATAATACATTTTCATCAAAGCTCAAGCATAGTTGTGCTCTAGAGAATCTGTGTGTTTAATGTAATTTATGGGGAGCCAGTTCCAAGGGAGATCATGGAAACTCCAGTTTAATTGGGGTGATCTGGACGGCTCAGCCTCTGTCAATGAGCAAGGAGATGGTGATGCATGAATACAAATAGAAATCGGTGTGTACTCTCTCCTTACTCTATATACTTTTTCTCTGAAGCTCCTAGATATGATATTTCTTACTGGTTTCCAGCTCCTCTTGCTCTCCCTTTTAATCTTTATGGGACTTTCCCATGTTCTTTATCAAACATGTATACTGGGAAGGGATGAGCTCCTTCCTGGAAGAGAGTGAGAGCCATCCCCTTTCCCATCTAAGCTCCCCCATCCTTTCCCACAAAGGCCACAGTGGGATCAGACAGGTGTGAGGGGCTTGGTGATATGGTGGTATTGCCCTCCCTGACTGAAAAGCAGCTCTAATTATTTCTGTAGCATTAATTAATTAACGAATTCAGCAAAATATTTATTAGATGCATATTACATGCTGGGCACTCTTCCAGACACTGAAGATACAGTAGTCAATAAAACAGATTATATCCCAATGAAGGAATAATAAAAGCAGAATAAAAAAGTAAAACGTATGCTATATTCTTTGGTAATAAGTGCTACATAGAAAAATAAAGCAGGAAAGGGGGTAGGGAATAATAGAATGGAAAGTTCAGATTTTTTTCATAGACTATTTATTAAGAGTTTTTGCAACACAATGTCTCCTATGCCATGGATATCAGACATGGTCACAATACAAATCTGATTCTGAAAGAGACTCCCACAAATATAGGCTCCAGAACAAAAATAACATTCCAATTTCTCCCAATTCTATTGCAAGGTCAATTTTAAATACCCTGGCTGGGATGTCTCATTGTGAAGATATCATTTGAGCAAAGACGTCAAGCAGGTGAGGGAATGAGTCAGTGGCTATGTAGGGGAGGAGTGTCCTAGGCAGAGGGAACAGCTTGTGCAAAAGTCCTGAGGCAAGAGAATGCCCAACGTGTTCAAGAATAACAAGGGGTGCGACGTGAATGGAATCCAAAATGAGCGAGGCAGTAGGATATGGGGTGCATGAAGCGAGGGTGTGAGGGGCGCAGATCAAATAGGGTCTCTTGGGTCACTGTAAGGACCTTTTTGGCTTTTCCTCTGAGTGAAATGGAAACCATTGTGTGTTTTGAGTAGAGAAGTAACACAATTTGACTTATGTTTGAACAGAGTCGATATAAACTAAGAATATTTTCAAGGTAAAATGAGCATATTTATTCATGTTGAAGGGCATTTAGAATCTTTTTTTATGCCAGATACTGTGTGGGAGACAAAATTGTGTAAGAAAGTGTCCACTTTTTCAAGGAGCTGGCAATCTCCTGCAAGAGACAGGCCAAACATTTGAAAAGCAGTCAGTGCTGCAGAGTGATGAAACGTTACAATTCTAAATAAAGCACTTTGAATTGTTCAGAAGAAGGCTAATAGGAATCTTCCAGAACAGTTTCAGTAGAGAGGAAGGGACAGAAACCAGGATTTCAGGAAATGAAAAAGTGAACAGAGAGTGGAGACAGATTAGGTAAATATGGTCACTTTAAAGATATGTCTATAATTTCTCTGATATTCCACTCAAAAGGTGAGTTTTAATCCCTCTCCCCTTGAATGTGGACTGGACTTAGGACTCACTTCTAGCAAATATAATATAGGTGAAGTGATGGGAGGTCAAATCTGAGATTACTTGTAAAGAGACTCTGTCTTCTGTCTTGGGTGAGCTTTCTCACTTTCT
>NW_012133858.1:313876-315725 GCF_000956105.1 Propithecus coquereli
TTTAAGATAGGGGATATTTTCCAAAAAAGATAAAACCAAATTTAAGAAAGAGATAATGGGAGAAATATTAAGTTGGAGTCATCATGGTTCTTTTTTTAACTAAATGTGTCAAATTTAATCAATATTGATTGATTGTTTTTTCTGAAAAATAAGGAAATTAGCACTCCCACCCACCTTTCCTGCCTCATCTCCAGATTTCATTATGTCATTTTAATAATATCAAGTTATGTATCATTTACTTTCTGTTTTGAAATATATTACCAGTTTCCTCTTAGTTTTGCATTAATATGCACACCAATGTCTTTACAACAACTTTCTCATTTCTGAGTTTTTTTAAAAAATGTATATTTCAATTGGCTATACTTGATCAACTACTTTAAAAAAAAAAGAAAATATAGTCCCTGAGTTCTTGTATGTTTAGGCATATCTGCCTATTCCTTTTGTATCTAAATTACAACTTGAATGGTTATAAAATTTATAGATCACTTTTCTCCTTCAGAACCTTGTACATATTTTTCTCTTCTTTCTTTCTTTCTTCCTTGCATTTAATTTTGCTTTAGGAAAGTCTGAGGCTTACAGATAACTCTCCTTTTTTTTTTAATCTTTATGCCTGAGGAAATTTTTCTTTATCATCAAAGAATATCTATGAGAATTGATGGACATTATTTCAGAGCAAATGGAAAGTATGGACACAGCTTCCCATGTTAAACATGAGCAAGATGAAAATAATTTGCATGGAAACTATTCAAATTTATCACAGTGATGAAAGTAAAAAAGTAGATGACAAAGACAGATAAAGAACATAATCTGGAAGACAGCATAACTCAATGAGTAAGTGGTGAAGTTAGCCACAGCTACAAAATATATTTTTTGTTGTTGTTCTTTCCCATGTTCTGTCATTTTTGATAGTTTTGCTACATTTTGGTCACATGACAGTAAAGCCAGGAAATGGGTTAGAAACAAAAGTCTAATAATTTTGCCACTGGGTTTGCAGAAGTTGAGAGTTTTGGTGAAGATAAAGCTCAGGTTAATGATTAGGTTCAGTGTGGGGCTCTCTGTTGACATTTTGTAACACATCTTCCTGTACTCTTATAGCCAGAGATGAGAGCTACCCATATTCCAGTTGCCAGCCTTGAGGGACTTTACAATCCCCTGAAAAACATATATATGAAAACAAGCAACTAGAGGCCTTGCCTCCCTCACTGTGCTAGACAAGAGACAAACCATTCCCATGCAAAGTGAGCCACAACCAGGCTGGAGTTATTCAGAAGCAAAGTGAACACACATGTGAGTTTATAGCCTGGCCAAAGCCCTCTACTCTGATGGGCTCTCTGCCCATGAAACTATGCTACCAGTCCAGGGATAACAGCCAGCTAGTCACAGTGGTACAACACCATTGTTCATGGCCACCATCTGTTATGACAGGCCCATGCAATTCTAATTATTAAGTAATTATTAATATTTTAGATAGCCTCATATATTAATTTTATATTTCTGTATAACAAATTACCACAAACTGAACAATTTAAAGTAGTACCCATTTATTAACTGTAGTTCTATAGGTGATAAGAATTCTCTGCACAGAGTTTTGCAAAGTTTAAATCAAAATATCAGCAAGGTTTGGCTCTCATTTGGAGCTCTAGGTTCTCTGCCAGGCTCACTCAGGTTGTTGGCAGAATTCGGTTCTTTGTGGCGGAGGACTATGGTTCCCATTTTCTTGCTGACTGTCTGACAGGGGTTGCTCTCAGCTCCTAGAGGCCACATTCAGGTCCTAGTCATGTGGATCTCTCACAACATGCTAACTTCTCTCTTCAAAGCCAGCGAGAGAATCTCTAGTAAGACTATCTCT
>NW_012133858.1:316016-318183 GCF_000956105.1 Propithecus coquereli
GCTCACAGGTATGACAGTAACATTTACCTGGTTCATGTTCTGAGGAAACATCAATAAAATTGTGTTTAAAAACAGTATGGGCCAGGCGTGGTGGCTCATGCTTGTAATCCTAGCACTCTGGGAGGCCGAGGTGGGTGGATCATTTGAGCTCAGGAGTTCGAGACAAGCCTGAGCAAGAGCAAGACCCTGTCTCTACTAAAAATAGAAAGAAATTAGCTGGACGACTAAAAATATATAGAAAAAATCAGCCGGGCATGGTGGCGCATGCCTGTAGTCCCAACTACTTGGGAGGCTGAGGCAGGAGGATCGCTTGAGCCCAGGTATTTGAGGTTTCTATGAGCTAGGCTGACACCACAGCACTGTATCACAGGCAACAGAGTGAGACTCTGTCTCAAAAAAAATAAAAACATTATGGAACACTTTGGGAAAAGACGAAAGAAGATGAACTGATACATAAAAGTGGATACCACTTCACATCTACCATGATGACTATAATTTTTTTTAAAATGGAATTTAACTGTTGGTGAAGATGTGGCAAATTTGGAAAACTGTGCATTGCTGATGGGAATGTAAAATGGGTTAGCCACTGTGGAAAAAAGTTTGGCAGTTCCTCAAAAAGTTGAGCATAGAATATCATAGACTTGGAAATTCTACTTCAATGTATATACTCAAAAGAATTAAAACCTGATACTCCAACAAATACATGTATATTCCTGTTCATAGCAGCACTATTCACAATGGCCAGAAAGTGGAAACAACTTAAATGTCCATCGGTGGATAAATGGATAAACAAATTGTGGAATATGCATACAATGAAATATTATTGAGTCATAAAAAATGAAGTACTGATATATGCTACAACAGGGATGAACCTCAAAAACATTCTAAGTGAAAGAAGCCAGTCAAAAAAGGCTGCATATTATAGGATTTCATTTATATGAAATATCCAGAATAGGCAAATGTATAGAAACAGAAAGCAGATTGGTAGTTGCCAGGGACTGGAGGGAGGAGGGTATGGAGAGCAACTGCTTAATGAATACAAGATCTCTTTTTGGCATGATGAAAATGTTGTGGAACTAGATAGAGCTGTTGTACTAGTGGTTGTATAACATTGTGATTGTAAATGTACTAAATGTCACTGAATTGTTTACTTTAAAATGGTTAATCTTAAATTAAGTGCTTCATAACATTAACACTTTTTTCTCCATGATGAACAGAAATAGAAATTCTGGGAGGCATTTAAGCCTGTATATTATTGCAACAAATATAAGCAGCAAAGTTTTATACTTATTCTTCCTAAACATGGACATGATTAAGTACATGCAAAGTCCAAGAAGAACCAAGATTAGGAGAACCACGGAAGTTCCAACGTGAGTCTAAAACATACACTTCAGGATAGAGTGAAAACAGAAATAAAGAGCAATTAAAGTTGGCGAAAAGACAACGAGCAATGCTGAAGTGTAGCATTTCTGCTGCTCTCATAATATATCCTATGTGCTATCCTATCCTACCTTCTCTAAGGTAACATGCAAATGGAGATGATCAGATCAGGGCTTACTGAAATGTATACTTCTATTTTAATGACACTTTTTAGTGGGAAAAAATTAAATTATGTTGGCCAGATGTAGTTTTTTAAAATTTATGTTGCCACCTTTTATCCTTGCTATATATATTAATTTTGGACTTTCCTAAAATCCTTGAGGAATAAGAATTTCAAAGTATCAACATGCAAGTGATTCTTTTCCACAAACAGCCCCATGTTGCATCTGTGTCTACAAAATGGAGTTTGAGAACAACTGCGATGACATACTCCAATAGTCGCACTCCATTCCACACAGGCGTGGGGCTCCTGGGGAAGAACCAGCACAGGGGATGATGAGGCAGAGAGGAGAGAAGGCATCCTAGTGTCAGACTCTCAGACATCCTCCTGCACCTACCCACCCACTCTACTCTGTATCTGTCTTATGTAACATGCTTCTTGACACCATGTTACCCAAAGAGAGGTTATTAAAAAAACTTGATATGCAACTTATAAAAATGGGTGGAAAATATAAGATACTGGTAACAAAGAATCTTTATCCTCAAAAAATTAATTATAATATTGAGACAAATATAAAAATCATGAAATATGCTGAAAGCAGGGAATCTTTAGTTTCAATTAGAGGCT
>NW_012133858.1:319698-320985 GCF_000956105.1 Propithecus coquereli
ATTGATGCTAATAAACTCTTCTAAATAAATTATTTTAGATAATCATCACAATAATACAGTGAATTAAGTAGTTACTATCTATTTTTACAGATTAGATATGTAGGTTTAAAGTGGTTAAATAACTTTCTAACCATCAGCTAATTATAAAGAGAACCTGAATTTGGACTCAGGCTTTCTATTCCAGAGGTCATACCCCTAACCACTGGTCCATCCTGGAAGTTAGAGAGAAATATCTTCACTGAAATCAGAACAACATATTTGCCTAATGTTTGTTATTTTTATTTCAAAAAATACTTTTCAAAGCTATATAAAGGACATGAGAAATCAAGAAAGGGGGAGGTTGGGAGGGGTGGTGTGGGATAAAAACTTACCTATCGGGTACAATGGGCACTGTTCTGGTGACAGGCACACCAACAGCCCCGACTTAGGTGTTATATAAGGTATTCATGCAACAAAATCACTTGTACCCCCTTAATTCATAGTTTCAAATAAAAAAATACCTTTCCTTAGTGTGCAATTTTAAAGGCTTGAGGTATTAAGTTGGGTTTTATAATATCTTGATACTCTGGGGATTTTTTCCTTTAAGCACAAAATCTCCCCTTTTATTTCAGAAAAAAACAATGGAAAAAAGTAGATATTTATTTCACAAAAGAATTTTCAAGCCTAGTCACTGACTGAGCCTTTATTTGTATTTGGACCTTCAAATCCTCCCATCCTCCCACTCCACATATCCTGTATTTCTGATTTTCCTCTAAGAGCCAGGACTCAATTCCTGTTCCTTGACTATCTTCAGTATTCCACTGCTGAGTTTTTGGACCTGGTACAGCTTCCCAGAATGGTGGGTTAAAGCCCCTTTTCTTGATAATCTCATTTATCATGGTTTTCTATTTGAAGCAATACTGTCCCTGACATGCAGCCTGGCCATTCCTTCTTCTGTAATCATTTCTTCTCTGGATTTTCCTTTTTCCAAGAGTTCTTTAACCTATTCCCTTTAAGATTCCTTTCAAAATTTACCTCCAGAGAGCCCTCTGCAATCACCTTCTCTCCCAGTTTCTGTTGTTCATTTCATTTTGTTACTTTTCACAATTCTTACCATATGCATTACATACAGCAGAGGATGCTGTGGTGCTTGACTGAGTTTGTTACTTTTTGATTTCTAGTCCTTGAAAGGCATAGTGATATCAAGTTGGGTTGGCCAGAGTTCTTTTCCGTCACCATAAATGTCCACGGCTTATACTCTACCAGTTCACTGCCTCTCCTCTAATCACAGCCTCTCCTGTACCGTGT
>NW_012133858.1:321460-336945 GCF_000956105.1 Propithecus coquereli
TCCCCCCCTTCTTTCCTTATCTTTGTTTTCTTAATGAGATTTTCTATTTGCTTTTCTATTTTTTACTTTACCCCTCCTCTCTCTCAAGGTGCATGTGCACACACACCTTCTCCCCCAATATGGCAAAAGTGTTGAAAGACACCCTTCCCCAGCCCTTTTCTTTGCCATACCCTAACCTCTTGGAAATGTGCAGGAATGGTAAGTTTTCTTTAATATTCACTTGAGTATGCTTATATCTTGAATCCTCTATGATTTTACATCTTTTATTCATGTGTACGCTAAATACCCCATTAAATTATATAATCATTATATAAGCGTCTGTGATTTCTGTTAGGGCTTTTGTCTTATGATTTCCCAAGACATGGTTCTCTGCACACTGAGCTTTCCTGACTTTCTTTGCCCTCCTGACTTTAAAATCAGATGAAATGATGAGTCTCACCTGCAGAGTGTGTATACAACTAAACAGAATGAGACCACTCAAATGACAAACATCCTCTTTGGAACTAGGAATGATTTGAGCAAGAGGCTTTTTTCAGACTCAAGTACTTTATACCGTGACCTATCTTAGAAACATCTCTTTCCTGGTAATTAAAAAAATTCCACCTATGGAATCACACTCAGAAATGCAAACAGGAGGGAAATCTAGACTGCAGTCCTGCTTGTACCACTTCCTAGCCCTTTCCTTGAGCAGGTCATTCAACATCTCTGACTCAGTTTCCTCATGAGTTAAATATGACAGTGTAAGCTAGTGCATAGCCCATGCTAGGCTGTGAGAATATGTTAGCTATTTTTATAATTTACATATCCCAGAGTTTGGGTCTTTTTGCCACTTTTCAATGCCCTATAGTTAAGAAATCTTCCAGACAGTTGCTTTATGATTATAGGGCTCTTGTTCCAAACAATCTAGCAATCTGCAAAGAAACCCATGAGTAGAATACGGTCACGTTTACATATTAAGTAGCCTTTTTTAACAATTCAGCAATAAAAAAGTGCTCTAAAAGGGGGGACAGCAATATGAAAAGAAAAAAAAAACCCCTTTGAAATAACGATTTCATCTTTTGTTCTGGCCTGTCTCAGGGTAAAGAAATGTCAATTCAGAAAGTCCCTGGAGCTCAGCAAATTCTCTACCATCAGCTTCTGGGCTGTGTCAGCAAAGCGAGGTCTGTTTTCAGGAAACGTGAGCCCAGGAGTCTCCCTGAAGCTGTCTCCCCACTGCTGCCACTGCCTTGCTGTACTTCTGAAGGCCGCAGAGGGCATCGGGACCACTGCCAGGCCCTGCCTTCCTTGGCACAAAATCCAAGCAGGCTTTTTGCCTGATGTGGCAGCCTCTCTCCCTCCTGGATATTAAACTTACTGTGGTTTTATCCACTTTATCATCTCATTTGCTTTCTGATCGGATTCTGGGCTGCCATGTGGCTGATCAAAGGCAGATGTGAGCTCTCATCTTCACGAAGGAGCCCCAGTATTCAAACAAACATGTTAATTTATTGTCTTCTTGCCTGCAGTTCCCTTCTCTTGCTCTCTCCTGCCGTTTCTCAATATATTCAATCATTCTCCATGCCTCCTCCTGTTATTTACACTTTCTTTCTCCTCTTTTGTTATGACCTTTATATTTTCATTTATCTTAAAAATCTCTCCCTTCTCTCACTCATATTCTATGGTAGGATAAAACAATGAAATTGCTTTTACTCCCATTTCATCATCCTCATACTTGAAAAAAAATCATGCAGGAAATTTCTTTTAAACCTCATAGATGTTCTTATTTCAGCAGCCTAATTTGTTTTTAATGGTGGCATATGTTCTAAAGTTCCAGCTTTGTTTTCTTCTTGCTTGTCTGCCTCCTTCCATATCCTCTGCCTCTCCTTTCTCTGTCTCCTCGTCTGTTCCCCTCCTTTCAGCATCTGCCCTTCTCTCTTGCCCTTTCCTCCATCTCTCTCCTTCCTGTTCATGTCCCTCTCTTTCCAGAACGTCCGCCCTTTGCATTCTCTCCAAACCCTACCATGCTGCTGTTTTCCTCTCTGCTGACTTTCTACTAAGTTGTTACTTTTGAGGTTTGGAAATTCAGTAAATCCTTGATAGTTTGCCCTAATTTAGAGAGAAGGTCAATCAGAAATAATAAGCCTGAAAAACAGAATATTCTACAAAAATCTCCTAGTTGAAGGATATTAAGTGGACACAATATGGCTGTTGACAGAGAATAAAGAAAGCTATTTACAGAACTACCAGTAACAATTTACTGAGTTCTCAGGGCTGTGGGTTATTCAGAGATGAACAAGCTTGATCCCTGCCCTAAAGGAGAGTAGAATATAGTACAGATAATGCAGGACGCTTGGGCATGACCTTAATAGAGGCAGAGTGTGAGAGAAGCTGATTTATTTGACAAACGTTAATCCCGTACACTGTAGTTAGAGCTGTTGAAAACTCAAAAGTGAATCTGACATAGACTTTACCTTCAGGGCACTTAGACTCTAGAGGGGGATCAATTTACACATAAATAATCACCATGCAAAGCAAAAAGAATCCAACAAGCAAACAAAACAAAACAAAACACATACGGTAAAGGTCAATGAAAAGTTCTAGGTAGAAAGTAATTAATTAAGCAGGAAGACAGGGACAGTGTCATGGTAGAGATGCCATTTGATCTGGATCTTGACAGACAACTGGGATTTGGAAGTTGGTAAAGGGGTAAAAGTCCTGCATGAGTCAGATGGAGATAGGGCTTGTCTTAATGCCAGTTTCAGTTCATGATGGCGGACTTTGGGAACTCCTGGTTGAGGAGTCTGAGGCTGAATTCAGCTGGCTGTGATTGATTAGCAGTCTCTGCCTTGGACCCAAGCAGGGGCAGTAGAGTTGTGCATGCTCCACACAGGACTTCCTGTGCTAGGGAGAAAGCCCTGCACTAGCAAAGGTTCAGAGGCAAGCAAATGATGGGGACACTCAGGGGGTAAGGGAGTGGCTAGTGTGGTCGTTGGACAGGTTGTGAAGGGACGCAGTCGAGGTGAGACTGGAAAGGTGAGCCAGTGCCATATTGAGGGGAGGCCTTGACCACCACATGTAGGGGTCAAACATTCAAGATTTCTGAGCAGGGGAGCATAGAACCAAATTTGTGCCAGGTCTATCGAAGAGGGGAAATAGTAGATGAAGGGAGACCAATGAGGAGGCTAATATGATAACTCAGCAAGTGATCAGAAGGATTTATTTTTTAAAGTGTGATGGTAGTGGAAAGAAGGGATTTGATTCAAGCAACATATCTAGGTAGAATCTCTTAAGGAAGAAGGGAAGGAAGAAATAAAATGAAACAGATGGGCTGGGATAATGATTCCGATAACCAAGAGAGAAAAGATAGAGGAGGACTTTTCAGGAGAGAAGCTAATGCATTTGATTTTATTTATACTGAGTTTGTGATAATGATGAATATATTAACAGAAGCAATAGTGTACAGAAAGCACAGAATGTAAGAGACCACTTGGACACATTTTCAGGGGAAAATTGTATACTCCCAGGAGCTGAAAATGTATTCCTTACCTTTCCATTCAGCAAATATTTATTGAGCACCTACTAACTCTATGTCACTGAGGTGAAGCACGGCCCTAGAAAGTAGGATATTAACGATGAAATTCCAATGGCCGAAAAAGCAAAAAGTGTACTCTTGAATTCGGCAGGAAAAGTAGACAAATACCTACCACGAATAAATTGATTTCACCAGAATTGAAACCACCTTAACATGTCCCAGAAGCTGTGAAAGACAAAACTAACAGGGGAGTCAGCAAGGAGAAAAAACACCCTGGAAACCACAAAGGTTTTGCAGAATCCAGCAAGTCATTAACAAATAGATAAGAATCAGTTGTGCTTAGCAAATGTATTATTTAAATGCAAATGATGCTGCTAATTGTCTTCGCTCTTAAGTAGGCTAAAGAGGAGGCATCTTATGCTGGAGAGAGCAAGAAACCAGGGGGACTTAGTTTAGTAATTACTCTGCCATTTAATAGTAATATTCCTTGGGCAAGTATCTTAGTATCTCTGAGTCCCAGTTTCCTTCTCTATAAATCATGGAAAATAATATTTACTTCACTGTGTTATTGTGAGGTTAAATAAAATTAATATGCATTAAAGTACCTGGAACAATACAGTTATTATTATCACATTTTTATTGTTTTTATTTTTTATTTTTTTTAATTTTTTCTATTTCAGCATATTACGGGGGTACAAATGTTATCACATTTTTAAAAAATTGTTAGACTAATACTTCTTCCTCTGCTTTGAGTGAAGTTCTGTTACTATCTAAATGAGTAAACTATTTGCACATCTAGCAAATTGTCTCCAGTAAGAGAGCTCTGTTGGTCTGATTATAACACATTCTCTGCATTGTTAGTCCCTGACCCCGTCCACCTAGCAGTAATTCTGCACTACAAATGCATGCTTGCACAGTTTTCGTTAGAGGAGTAGATGGGAACAGTCAGGCTGAATGGCAGAGCAGAATGGTTCTTTGTTTTCACATCAAATAGCAATTGTCTATCAAATCTCACCCTGCTCCGCATAGGATAATCAAATCAACCTCCCACAGAAATATTTCTGAATCTTTTTATTTAATCATTATCCATCATCCCAACCCTCATCTCCACAACTGAATTTACCACCCCCCCAATATTCTTGATATCAGTAAGCAGCATCGTAGCATCTGTGAGGTCCCTCTTCCTCATGCCACATCTATAGGGTCCTGTCTCTTGAATCGGCCTCTTTCTCTCCACTCTCATTCTGTTGCCCTATTCAAGAGCCTCTACCTCTAACTGATTTCCCATCTGTTCTCTATTGCAATCTGCCCTTCACACTATAAAAGAGATCTAATTATGGCATTCTGTCACTTGCTAACATTCCATTAGCTTTGTCTGTTGCTCACGGTGTAAAATCTAAACTTCTTAATTGAGCAACATGGTCCTTTATATTCCCAACCTAGCTATCCAGCCTATCCTTTGCTCCAGTTTCCCAAATATGTAATATTGTTTACTAATTCAAGTCATTACACACATTGTTCCCTTCACATATAATTCCCTTCTACAATTTTTGCCAGACAAACTCCTACTCACCCTTTAAAACCCAGCTTAAAGGTAACTATTAGTAATAAGAAAAAGATTAAAGATAGGTTCCTGAATTCTAGAGTTCTGCCCTTGATGAGCCACCTGTTACCTTGAGAGGTTGTTAAGGGAGCCATTATCGTATAAGTTAAGGCCAAGCAAAAGAACATTTTATAGCTTGGCTTTGATCTCAAATCCCAAGGTGAAAGCCCTGGGTTGGCTAACCTGAGCAAGACTACCTTGAACTCCATTATTTCCCTTGGATAATGGATCTTCTTGGTGGGACTTCATTCTAGTTTCCAGATGCCTCTCTAAAAGTCTGAGAAGAAAGGAACAGTGAGAGTTGGAATAAAAGGTCTCTTTTCTTAAGTGGGACTGCCACAGGCCCTGACTTATCGCCACAGCCCGTGAAGAAGAGAAATCGGGCTATTCACTCTACTATAGGTTTATTTTTTATACCTGACACTAAGATTCCATCGTCTAGAAAACCTGATCCAATAAATATCCCTCAACATGATGAATCTACAGCAGCTCCCCTTCTCTTTGGGATGAAGTGATATGCCAAGAAGGTGCCAACAAAACTCCCTGAGATTTCTTCCCTGACTCTTTCCATTCCCCACTTCTACTCTCCACCCCACAACAACTACTTGCTCCTTTATCTGTGTCCTTTTAGTAATTTGTTCATCCCTCTCTGATAGTACTTACCAGTTTTCTATAATTGTGTATTTAATATCTATCTTTCCCACTTGACTATCATTTTGTAAGAAGATAGGAATTGTGCTTATCTTGTAGCCCTATACATCCAGTGCTTAGCATAGGATAGCCACTAGTGCATATGGTGACTTCGTGCTACTTCCTCAAGGTAGACCTGGCCTGTGCGTGGTGAGCAGAGTGTGGACCATATGTTAGCCCCCTTCCTCCTACTGTCTGGACATCTCATGTAGGGAACAATTGGACAACTGTATCCAGCAACCCTAGAGGAGCACGTAAAAGGAACTCCAAATATTTTTGAATGAGTGAATTGAGCATAAAAGAATTTCTTTGGAATGTAAGGGATATAGTGACAATATAAAGGCTGAGAAACTGTGAGGCATAAAAATTAATAGAATTTGTGGCCAGGATCATTAATGGCCCATAAATTTTAGAAAGTTCTTAAATACACAAAAGCAATAAGAGGGCCTTAAATCTCAAAGAATTTTATAACTGGAAATATAGCAGCCATATGTTTCACATTTTCTAGGATAATCCATATTTCAAATCTCCTGTCTCATTGTCCCCATAAGTGTAATTGCACTTGTCAGAGCATATGTCCTAATTTGGGGCTCAGAAAATATGGTCACTAACTAGAAGGTTCATTGGATTTATTTTTGCTCAAAGTTCTCATTTCACAGATAAGAAAACAGATTCACAGAGACCAACCAGCTCACCTAAGGTCATACAGGAAGTTAATTATGAAACCTAGGTCTCCTGACTTCTAATCTATTGTTACTTTTGTATTATTTTGTGGTGTAAGTTAATGTAGCTCCCTGAAAGCATTTTGTTTGCCATTGAAAAGATGCCTTGCTAATACTGTTGAATCCTTTCCTGAGCTAAGATATACTGCCCTGCTGAAATAACCCACGACTAGTCCTTTCATTTCCAATTTATATAGAATCTCTGATGTCCTAGATGGCAGGATGCCTTGGGGCAAACTCAGCCTGTGTATTTGGGCTGGGTGTTTGCAGTGCAGGACAAGGGAGGAGACACTGAATGCCTTCATCAAGGCTGCTGGTGCAGAAGAGACATAATCATGGGGTGGGATTTCTTAATCGCTACATTCTGAACTCTACACCTCAAAACCCCAGGCTTCCTGGTATCAACATCATCCAAGGTGACTTTCTGAAATAAAAGAGGAATGTGAGAACATCTGGTAGGGGATGGCTCAATAATGAAAAAGTACAGGGAATACTCAGCAGCCAATCTGAAACTGCCATTCATAAAGAACTCATCACATAGGGAAAGGGCATATGGAGTTATTAAGAAAAAGGACAGAAAGAGTGGGTAAGTTGAGAATAATTAATATGAGCATATTATGAATACTGTGGTACAGTCACAATAATGAAGTGCTTAAAATCAAGGTGAACACACCAATAGTACTGACTGAAGGACTTGTGCAAGTTAAAAACTTGAAAATGAAGAGAAAGTATTTTTAAAATGATGAAGTAGAGGCAGAAGGGAATGTGGGGCTGTTTCAATTGTTACAATGAAAGAACACTGGTCAAGCCTGAAATCTAACTTGATATGTGACTTTGATCAAGTTATTTAGTTTCTCTGGGCCTCAGTTTCCCTACTTGTAAACATAAGAAGTGAGTTCCATGATCTCTAAGCACACTTTCTAGCTTTAACTTTTTATAATCCTAACTGAACGATTACCATCTTTTGTTTACTTGCAGAGAATGGTATTTGTAATAAGATGACTAATAATGTGGAGGATTGTGTTTACCAGATCAATGGAAAATTTCTATTTAGTGTAGGTACTGGTCTAGGGAGTAGCAAACTTTTTCTGTAAAGATCCATATAACAAATATTTTAGTCTTTTGGAGCAAACCGTCTCTGTCACAACTCTCCATCTCTGCCATGGTAGCATGAAAGCAGCCATAGACAATAGGTAATCAAATGGATATGACTGTGTTCCAATAAAACTTTATTTACAAAAACAAGTAGCAAGCTAGATTTGGCCTATAGGCTTTAGTTTGCCAACATGAGTATGGGATATGGATTTTATGTCATTTAATATTATGTTTTTATTTTTTTTTAGGATTGATCCCCACAGGTGTATGTACACAAAAATAAATTCAATAAAAGCTTTTGAAAAAAAGCAAGTATGCACGCTTGATAATCAATATAGACTGCCTTATTGCATAACTCCAGGGGCCACTATTCGACTTTATAAAACAATCTAGGACTCTATATGGTATGAGGTGAATGGGGAGACATACAATCTCTATGGTCCTGCTGGTGGTATTGATATTTCATTAACACTAACAGCCCGAAAGGGAGAAATTGGGTACCAAGGAAGGAAAGGAAGAATTTGACAAAGCAGTGGCGATGGAATAGAATGCCCATCTCCTACTCCCTCCAGGACCTCGAAGCCTGCCCTCTGCATCGTATTTCTTATCTACTTCCCAAATGAAATCATCTGATCCCAGGAAAAAGATGGCATATCAGTCATTTAAATTTGAAGTGAATTTACCAAGTTTCCTTTCTCAGAAGTGTTTTTATTAAATACTGTTAACTATTAGAGGTAGTCCAAGCAAGTATGAGGAGATAGGGGAGTGCTCTTGAAATTATATCTCACTAGCTCTTTGCTACTTGTTTCAAATGGTGTAATGAAAGAACACTGGTCAAGCCCTTTATATTGTTTATCTGTTGTTTAGATCCCTTCTTCCAGAAACAGCATTTTTTTTTTGTTTTGGGTCTTATGATCACATCAAATCTAAGGTTCCAGTGGAGGTTACTAATGAGAGTACAACTATAACTCTAATCACGGTTGGTCACCTCAAGGATGAGCATGTGACCCAAACTAGGCCAATAGTCCTTCCCTGGAATATTTCATATTAGAACTCAGGTAAGAGTATCTCTCTCTCTGACAGGAAAATTGCAAAAATGAGTATTCTGTGTACAGCCATGTTCCCTACTATGTCCAAGAAGCAGGTCTGAGAGAATAAGGCCAGCATGCAGGGAGAACCTGAAAGAAGAGATAGGTTGAGAGACAATCTTACCAATACTGTGCTTCAGGTCCTGCGGCACCCCCATCCCTCTCAAAGTGTGGGATTGCTCTGCAGTAGAGTTCTGATAAAGTTCCCTTTTTACCCAGGCTAACTCAAATAGAGTTTTCACTAGTTGCAATCAAAATATACCTGAAAAATACAGTCCTGTAACTCTAAGTTTTTTTTTTTCCTTTCTTCCCATATATATACTGTCATCTCATGTCTTTAAGCTTCTTTTTACTTCCCTTCACTAGAACTATCCCAAATCCTGTTGATTGAGGAAATGTTAGATTCTCTGCTACTGTATAGCATGTATCGATCCTTCCCCATGCTTATGTCTACATGCTAATAGGGTTTCTGTGGTGTAGGCACTTTTGTAGTTTGACAGAAAATTCTTGATCTACAGACTTCAAGTATTACAAAGAATTTAGTCTGCATCCTTCCCCCACTGACCCTCAGTTATGAAAGACAACAAACTAGCAACTAAGTACATGACAGGTCTATCTTACCAAAGGGCAGGGAAGAAACATTAATACTTCAAAGGCTTCAGTAATCAAATTCTATGTTGACCAACTGTAGAAACCACAAGGTCCCAGAAAAGCCAATCCCACAATTTTGTTCTCATTGTCTAGTTGGTTGCTTGTTATTTTAGTAGGCAATACATGCACGTGGCACAACCTCAAAATGTTATAAAAGTGTTTATGGTGAAAGTTAATCTCCCCTTACCCCTTCTTTGTCCTCTAGCCACCAATTGTTCTCCCCAATGGCAACAGCTCTTATCAATTTCTTGAATATGTTTCCAGAAATATTCTGTGCATTTATAAATATATACATACATATATAGTTTCATACCAATGCATTTATAAATATATACATACATATATGTTTCCAAAAATATTCTGTGCATTTATAAATATATATGCATATATATAGTTTCATACCATTTATAAATATATATGTACAAATATAATTTCATACCATGCTCATATTTTGCTGTTTGTTTTTTTCATGTAACAGCATGTCTCTTCTCACTACTTGGAATGAGGCATATGTAACACGAAGAACTGATTCTTCTGGTCCCTTCTGCTTGGGAGCAATATATATGTAGTCACAGCTGAACAGGGGAAAACACTTCCTGAGGTCTCTATTAGACTTGCCTCTTTGTTTTCCCTTAGCACCAATAGCAATCCATCCAAAGGAGGAAGCTCAAGTGGGCAAATATATATGATTAAACTTTGGAGATGGGTTAAATATCTAGCTGCTCACCAGATCCTAGATGTGAACCTTTGTTGCATGAGATGAATGAAACAAAGACACAGAAACAGAAATAATATTTAAGAAAGCAGGGAAGTCAGGGACCACCAATACTCTGGTGCCAAGGTGGCAGCAACTGAAACCTAGCACTTGCTTTTTATTCTCTTTGCCATGTTGCAAAATATAATGATCTCATGTGAAAAAATCACAGGATACAATGATCAAAGATTTCAGGCTCCCCCAAAAATCACAAGGTGTACTAGCTAATTTCATTCTCCTTTCTAGAAGTGAAAAACACATAATTCTTCAGTAAGTACAATCCTTTTGATCAAGATAAACTAACTAATTTTATCCCAAGCTCAAACTATGTACATGGATATCAATCTCTAACTTCAGTAGCTGTGACCCATTTGATCGAGGAACAAAGAAACTACATGCTTTCCACTGGGAGACTGGTTTTATATTAACTGAAGCATTGTTGAGAGAATGGGAGAGAAGGAACTTGGCCCACTGTTCAAACAATGGAAGCCCTGAAACCCTTCTCCCAGGCTGACATATGGCAATCTACCTCTACAGCCATGAGAAGTTTTCATGTCAGGCCGCCTGCGGCTTTTCATGCATGAGACCCCTTAGGCTGTGAGGTTGGAGCATGCTTTGCTGTACTCCCAGATTGCTGATATATGTCCCTCAACTAGGCAGTTAACATCTGCCCTTATTTCAGGCTTCTGCTCAGGCAATTCCTTCACCTCCTATCCTCTCACAGCCTCAGACATAGCATCATTAAGTCCCAGTGGTCTTAATCCCATCAAACCTTGACTCGTAAGAGAGTCAAGACCTCTGAAGCAACATATTTTTTACATAAGTAAGTTGTGAATTTCAGTACCATGTCAAATAGAATAAGCTATGGCTGCTGGGTTCTAATTCATTTTACTAAATTAACAAAGAATTCATTGATGAGTTATTGAAAAAAGAATTAGAGAATTTTCCACTAAACTCTTGTGGTTAACATAATGGGAGAATTTCCTACCTTGGTCATAACCAAACCCAGGGCTAAATGGGTCATTAATTTATTCTCATATAACCATTTATTTGTAGATTCTTTTTAAAGGAATATAACTTTCTGCAGCTCAACAAACTTATGAGACAGTCTGAATGACCATTTTTAAGTGATTTTTATCCCCTCTTTGGAAAAGACAGTTTGAAATCTTTCTCTTCTACTGGGCAAACCACTCTATAAAGACGGACAGCTGTGACATTTATCATCATTTAAATAGATTGGAGTTTCAAAGCATGCACTGTCCTAGATCTGAGTCCAACATAAATTTTGCATAAGTTTCTTTGCTGCTCTGAGGAAATAGTCTGACCCTGGGCAGTGCTGTACCTGTTCTTTTCTTTTAAATTCTTCCTCACGTATGCCTTTCACTCTCCTCATTTTAATAACCATGTCTTTACTTTGATTGGTCTTACATGAACTACAGTATTTGAAGAGTTACCTTATAGCCATGGCCAAGAAAGTGTTCAGATCTCCCCGACCTGTGCTGACCTTATGGAGTTTCTTACCAAGTCAAACCCCAGAAAGAATTATGTCCCTTGACCTTCCTTTAAAGTTTCTTTCTCTCTCTTTGCGTCTCCCCTTGTCCATGCAACGCAATGCCTTCCTATTGCACTGGATCTACCAGGGTCTCTACTGTAGGTTGCCAGGGGAGCCTACGTTCAGTCCCAGGGAAGTACCTGGGATCTAGACAAATCTCTCCACTTTCCTCCCTACAAAATTTAGTTGTTATATAACCAAGTCAACAGAGGCCTCCCTCGACATGGCTCGATTGGCATTTTGGATCACAGAAATATTGAAGTCATGGTGTGTAGATTACACCTCAGAAGACAACAACCACGACATTCACAGCTTCTTTTCTCTCCAGCAGTGTTCCACAGTATAATCAGCTCAGGTGCACAAGCTGTGTTTACCGCATTGGGTTAGAATCTCTGTGTTAGTCATATAAAGATTATATGTCTTAGGTAGATAGACTCATGTTTCTAATTTTTCTTGGAATTCATTTAAACAAGAACAAGGCTCTCTATTCCATAACATTTTCTTCCAGGGAGTAGGGTCCTACTCAAGGACACTATACTTTCTCAGGGCTTTCTCTGTGCTTGAAGTCAGGCTGTTTCCTTTAGCTCCCTTTTGAAACAAAGAAAGCAAGGATGTTTCCACTTTGACCCCCAGAACTGTCCTTTCTGCTCCATATCAGAGTTATTCCCAGGTTCCTAAATTCCTTCACTCAGCTGGTACTTCTCAGAATATGCCAAGAGAAAATACGAATAGATTTTTTCTCTGTCCCTGAGGTGCATCATCCTACACAGCACTATTAAGCTCAGCCTCCATTCTTTGAGTTTCCCCTAAACTGTGATGAGCTCTCTCTCCTCTTAGCTGTTTCACTGAATGTCCCCTTCCTGTGACTGGCTATGGGTCCTCCCCTCTTAACTGACCTCCCAGAGGTTCACTTTTCTTTAGGTAGCCCCAGGTGCTCCCAAACCTTCTCTGCTCCTTCACCATAACCCAGAAGCATTAGGAGCCCACCCATGTACCACTTAGCTTGGAGCTGCCACAAGCATTAGCATGGTAAAGCCAATTCTGTCTACACTCCTTTTCCTGGTATTGCCTTTCCATGATGACATTTTATCATTTACAATCCCACATTTACATTTGTCTCAGCTGCTCCAAAGGCCAGGGTAAATAAAATGACTTTGAGAAAGTCATTTGATATTTGTTTACCTTATAGAGTCATTACAAAGGAAGTTTGTATAATCTCTTTTAAATATCTGATGAACTAGTTCACGATAAAATATTAATAACTGGAAACAGGCTGGAAAGAATTTTATATTCAGATATGCCTGGCTCTCAATCTTGGTTTAGCTAAACTTGTTTTAGACTTGGTTTAAACTTGGGGAAGTTAGAAAACCTCCCATCTTCAGGTTCATCTATAAAATAAGCACACTTTTTCTTTATCTCTCAGGAGTAATAGCAATAATGTCAATAATATATCCAGTAGTTACTCAACAAATGTTATGTCCTATCTCTCCTCTCCATGATATTTGTGTTATTTTAAGGGGCTACAGTGTCTTCTTCAAAGGGTTGACTGTATGAAGGCTTCAAAGGATGCAGTTTGAGGATGAGTTTGCAACAAGGCCTTGCCAAGTGTTCCTGACATTGTATCATAGACATAACACCTTTCTAGCTAATAAGTGAAGAGCTCTGCTATTAAATACCTGATTGTCCATTCTTTCCTATTATCCCTATCATTTCCTGTCATTGTTGAATAAATAAGTTTTTATAGTTTCCTTTCCTGAAATCTATGTTTCTGATTACATGATATTTGAAATAAATATTTTAAAATTTAAAATTCAGGGCTTTGTGTGGAATTGATGACATTAACTCATTCAATAATCAAGCTGTATTGGCAAATGTAGAGGAATCCACTACACTGATTACTTTAATATTTCTGTATCAGTCACTATATTTCTCTGCCCAGAACCTACTCCCTCTCTGCTGGCAATAGGCTTTATGCTCTTGACAACAGAAATGAGTATGTGAAGCCAGCTGAGCCAATAATATTAATGATGAGGTGCAGAAAATGCTACTCCAAAATATGGCACCTTTTAAATTGAGAAACCAGCAGAAGCAGCAAAGCTACGCTCACCTTTCCCTCCTGCTTCTTTCCTGAAGCAGGCCACAAAACCAAGACAGGTCATTCTCTGACCTCTGCCTTCCTTCTCTACTAAAGACCCTCATGTGACAGGTGCCCACCCTATACCCAAAGGAAAGGAATGTCCTTATATCTGAAGACACAGAGATGCCAAGAAGAATCTGAACAAGAATCTGCTAAGTTCTTGCCAGTTTATTACCACTAGATCTAATGTTTTTGCCTCTAATAAAAAGGTAGTTTTCCCTATTTCTTTGGGTCTTCATTTATGAAGGCTCTCATGTCATGTAAAACTTATATTAAATAAAGTTATATGTTCTTCTCTCATTAATCTTTTATTGTAGGGGTTTCAGCTATGAACCTTGCAACGGTATGAAATCTTTTTTTCCCTACATTGTCCAACTTTCTGGTGACTGAGATTGGCCCATGATAGACACACAACCCCTGCAGAGTCCTGATCCAGGACATTTCTGGATTAAAGGAGCAGAAATCATATCTTTCTTTATAATGACAAAGCTTCTGGTAAGTGAGCTCAGGGATGCAAGTGGCCATGTTTCTTGGTGTAGAGATAAAACTTGTCTATATTAGGAAAAGATGAGGTCAACACGTGAGGGAAGCTGAGAAGTGACACGGAGGCAGAGAGACAGAGACCCTGACAGCATCACAGGCCATGGATCCAGTTGCCCTTGAGGCCAATGTCACCTTTTCTATGATGTGTTCCATAAGCAATAAATTCTTCTTCATCTTGAATAAGAATCTTGTTATTTCAAGTAAAAAGTTCTTATTAGTAAAATTTCCATCATCTTTTCCCAAATCTTTAAGAAGGACCAAGACCATCACCAAAATAAATTGACTGTTCTACACCGTGGGAATCTGCTTATAACCCTAAGGAAGAGACTTTTATCTTTTCCCACTAATCTAAATTTCCATCCCCTCTTTTCCTCTAGTATCTTACTTCATTGGTTTACCCCTCCTTCCAACTCATCTTTTTCTTTAGTTTTTTTCATCTCCATCCTCAAACAATCTTAGTTTCATCTAATCCTGATGATGCCTCAACACAGCATGTCATCTAGTCGGTATATACTAGGCTATGCTGCAATAACAACACCAACATATCAGAGGAAAGAATCAAGATTTATTTATTGCTCATACTAGGCATGACACAGGGCAGAATATCCTCCAGAGTATCTTCTGTGTGCTAACTCAATGTCTCAAATAAAGAATACTCCTCTATACTCAAATTGTACATCTAGTGCATATATCCTCCATGGCTCACCCAAGAGGGAAAGAGAAGGATGGAGAATTGCACACCAGCTCCTTCAGTGCTTCTGCCCAACACTGATACATGTCAATGTTTGCAGATATTTTGTTAGCCAAAGCAACTCCTATGGTCACAGCTAACTTCAAAGATTCTGTCTGGGGAAAAAGAGGAGTATTGGACACAAGTGAGCATTAGATATTTCTACCATATCTCTCTCTCCTTTGTTACCACTAGAATTCTCAAGAAATTAGGCCATAATCAATGTTAATTTTTTATAAACACTCAATTCTTAACTCCCTGCAAATTTGTTTTTTGTTTTTTGTTTTGTTTTGTTTTGTTTTGAGACAGAGTGTCACTGTGTTGTCCAGGCTAGAGTGCCATGGCATCATCCTAGCTCACTGCAACCTCAAACTCCTGGGCTCAAGCGATCCTCCTGCCTCAGCCTCCC
>NW_012133858.1:337150-349089 GCF_000956105.1 Propithecus coquereli
GCCTGCAAATTTGTTTTTAAATCTTACTTCTTTTTCTCTCCCCACATCATGCGAGTCCTCAAATGCTATTCATTATCCCTTACTAATGTTTTGTTTCTTCCCATAGATCTACTATGAATCAGGTACTTCTCACCTAGATTATTCCAGTACCTTTCCTATTGACATAACTTATAACTTAGAAATTTCATTCCTAAGTATATGCCCTGAAGAATTCTCTGACACGTGCATAAAGAAATTGCAAGATTCTTCACTTACGCAATGATTAGAATAACAAAAAACTGGAAAACATGTGAATGTCCATCAACAAGAGAATTGATAAATAAACTCTGGTATACGTACATAATGGGATAATATATAGCACCGAAAATGAATAAACTCAACAAAATTGTGACCTAAAATAGAAACATCACTATAGTATATTCAATATGATATTCTTTTGATAAATATTTTAAAACATGCAAACAATAATATCATTGTTTAGTGAAACAATTTAGTAAAAGTATTTTTTAAAAGCCTGGAATGGTGATTCATGCCTGTAATCCTAGCATTTTGGGAGGCCACAGTGGGAGGATCCCTTGAGGCAAAAGTTGGAGACCAGCCTGGGCAACATAGCAAGACCCTGGTCTGTACTAAAAAAATTTTTGAAAATTAGCTAGGCATGGTGGTGCACCTGTAGTCCTAGTTCATCAGGAGGCTGAGGCAGGAGAATCGCTTCAACCCAGGAGTTCAAGGTTGCAGTAAGCTATGATGATGCCACTGCTCTCCAGCCTGGACAACAGAGTGAGACCCTGAACTAACAAAAGGAAAGAAGGAAGGAAGGAAGGAAGGAAGGAAGGAAGGAAAGAAGGAAGAAAGGAAGAAAGAAGGGAAGGAGGGAATGAATTTATAAATACCAAAGTTATAATAATGGTTACTAAGCAGGAGATAGGGAATGGAAGTTAAGAAAGAAAATATGCCTAGAGATGGGTATACAGAGGATTTCATCTGTGTTTATAATGTTTTATTCCTTACAGTGGGTTGTGGATACACAGAGTTTTTTGTTTGTTTATTTTTTACTCTTTATGATTTTAACCTGTTAGAAATACTTAATGATATACTATACATTTTTAAAACATCTCCTAACTAGTCTCTCTATCCTAGACTCTGCCCATCTCAAAGAATTCTGCACATTGGCCAGACTAATCTTTCTAAAATATCATTTTTCTTTATCTTCTTCAAGTCTCCAACAATTCTCTAATACCTGTAAGATACACAAACTTCACACTCCTTAGCATGTCACTGAAATCTCCCAAGATCTTGGAATCATCCCTGTCTCCATCTTTCTTAGTTCTTTGCCTAAAATATCCCTTTTTTTTCCTGCCTGTTTACTTATTCCCTTCAATATCTAGTCCTGTCATCTTTTTTCCTTCAAACCTTCCTCAAGGGTAAAATAGATGGCTCTCTTTCCTGCCCAGGGTCATTCCTCTATGTATACTGTTTGGCCCCTTTTCTCCTGCATCCTCTGGGAACAAGTTCCATCAATTTTTCCATTTTCCCTTAACTCGCTATGTCTCCTGCATTCCTCAAGTCTCCCCACCCCCAGCACCACCACCAGTCAACCCGGGGGTTGAGCATCTACCATTTTGCATTCTCAGTATGTTTTTAGGTACGATCTGGAATTGCGAAGAGCCAAAGGTTTTACCCAACTTGTAAACTAGCAAATTAGCATACCACAGCTTCACAGATATAGGTTGAAGGTGTAAGACTCACAAGTCAAAGAGTTTTATGACGCACAGCAAAAGCCACAGCCAGAACATCCACACTTTCTTGTGCTGGTTCCCAAAGTCCCGATTTCTATCAGATGACGCAGAAGCCCTTGTGACGCCTGCACACACAGTGGGTTACATCATAGGAGAGAAACCCGGCACTTAGGGAACTGGAACATTTTATAATAGTCAATGAGCATCCATGAATGCCCTTCTCTCCAGAGGAAGATATTATCTTTCTTTTCCAAGGCTGTTGGCTATATAAACTTCCTTGAAAAAATATATCTGAAAAAAGATAATCAGCACCTCTACTCAAAAGATGTGCAGAAATCCGATACCTATGGAGAACTGTTTTCCAAGAGTTACTAGTCTCTTTCCCTAACTACATTGTAAAAATCCTTAAGAACAGTGTTTGGCAAACATTTTATTAAAGGTCAAAGAGAAAGTGTTTTATGGCTGTAGACCACACAGTCTCTGCCACTGTAGCTCAAAACTGGCCATAGGCAATTGTAAAAGAATAGGTATGACTATATTCCAATATAGTCGGGCCATGGGTCAAGATGTACTGACCCCTGATTAAGAACACTGGAACATATCTTATTTATGTGTCATACACTATTGCAGATGCTGGTGATATCTCAGTGAATAAAACATGGAATTATCCTCATCACCCATGTATTCTACTGGAAGAACACAGTGACCAACCGTAAATAAGTGAAACAGTTTGCTGGATGATAAGTACTATGGGGAAAAATCAATCAGGAAAGGAGGATCATACTGAGGGAAGTAAAGTTTTAGATAAGGGGTCAGGGAAGGCATCACCCCAAAGGTGACATAAGAGAACTCACGGTGGTGCTAATAGCTAAGAGAAAAGCTTTCCTGGTAAAGGGAACAAATATAAACATCCTGGGAAGACAGCGCTGTTGGCCTGTTGGAGGAGGCAGCAGTGCCGAGGCAGAGTGGGTGAGAAGGAGGATGGTAAGAGGCCAGCTCAGAAACGGAATTGGAGGACTGAACAAAGGAGCAACCTGCGCTGACCTGTATTTTTAAAGCTCAGTCTGCAGCTTTGTGAATAGTTTGAAGCAGGGCAAGGGTAGAAGCAGGAAGGTGATTCAGGATACCTTTAAAATAATCAAGGAAGAGAGGATTGCTCAGACGAGAGTGATAGCAATTACATTCTGAACAAATTTTGAGAGTAGAGCAATTGGATTTGCTGGTAGGTTGGATGTGGTGTGGGAGAGAAAGAGCAGAGCCAAGGACTGTAGCAAAGTGTCTGGTCTGAGCTACTGGAAGAATGGAGTTGCCACTAACTGAAATCAGAACACTGACAGAGGAGCAGACTTAGGGCATATCAGGAGTCGTCTTCAGAATGTCAAGTAGGTGCTCCATAAATGTGTTGATGACAACAAGCTACCTCCTTAACGGCGTCGCCTGAGGCCAGCCCTGCAGCCCAGCAGCATGCATCAGGAAGCTCCAAATGCTAATAGCCAGCATCCTCACCCCTCATCTACAGAGCTGGCCCATGGCCTCTGCAGATGGGTCAGCTGGAACATTAATTCAGATTGCTTCTCTGGCCAAATAGACGCAGAAGGATGATAAGGGTCCTTTGTCCAGACTTCATCTGATGAAGGACAAATCCAGCAAATGAAGAAGAGGCTGTCTGCCTATCAAAATGCATATTCATTAAACTCTTTATCAGCTGTCAGCCCAGAAGGGAGAATGACAGATTTTTAACAAGATAATTTGAGGAACATTCCCTAAACATATTGAACTAAATTGTCCCTCTTGTATCTGGGCTAGTGCCAGCAGTCACTGTCCGTATCTTGAATTCCCCCCACCCCCATCTTCTTCACAGGGTCAACTGAGAAGTCCTCTGGCTCTGTTTAAAAATCAGTATACAAAGCTGACTCAGAGAATGAGGGCTGCTCACTCTGAAAGTAAAAGAATCACAACACTACAGCTGTGCTCCCTCCAGCCTCATCTGTCCTTTCTTGGTCATATCCCCCTAGGTGAAGAACTCAGAATAAAAGGCAGCTTTACTTGGGTCATCCTTGATTTTAGATATTATTCCTTCTCTGTTTCTTTCTAAGGAAAAGCTAGGCCCTGCCTAGTACGTATAACAATAGAATAAACACACACATAATTTCACCTTGTCACACAGTTTTAAACATTTTCATGCATCTCTTCAGTATTTCTCACAGAGGGCAGCAGGAATAATAAGAGAAGGTATTCCTACGTGCAAATCCTTTCCTCTCTCAACACTTAACGTTAGAGAAGGTCAAGCTAGCTAGTCACTAAAATGAGGCTCAGTTTCTGGCAGAAGATTGGATGCCTCGGACATATTTAAAGAGGGCAGTGCATTCATCAGGGGGAAAATAAAACCTCCTTCATGTCCAAAGAAGACATTTGCCCAGAGTTTGACAGAAATGTAATGGCACTCAACCCAGGAGAGAACTCAGTTGACAGTGTTAGCATTGGAGACAGAAATGGAATGTACAGAAGAGAAAAGATAGCTCAGTAAATGCTGAAGGAACAAAGATAGGCTTATTTTTTGAGAATAGAAGCCATCAGAGCTCTGCCATAGGCTGTCTGCACAGAATGTGGGTGATTGGCCCAGACAGGTAATACGTGTACTTTAGAAATAGTAAGATTCAAATTTGAATTTTACTGTATCCATTGGAATATGTATTGCTGTGAGTAACAGAATCCCTGATTAAAAGTGACAAAAATTAAGATTCACTATCCTAAAAATCAAGAAATTCAGAGTTAGGGAGATTTAAGGGTTGGTACAACAGTTTCACAATGTCAATGAGAACTCTGGTTTAAGCTTCTTTTCTGCTCTACACACATTCATATGTTGGTGGTTTCTCTCTTTATTATTACAAACTAGCTTCAATAATTCTTGTGCCCCTCCCTCACAAAAGAGTATCTCAAAAAAGAAGAAAGCAGGCTGGGTGAGGTGGCTAACATCTGTAATCTTAACACTTTGGGAGGCTGAAGCAGGAGGATAGCTTGAGGCCAGAAGTTAGAGACCAGGCTGAGCAACAGAGCAATACCCAATCTCTACAAAAAATAGAAAAATGAGCTGGGCATGGTGATACGGGCCTGTAGTCCCACCTATTCGGGAGGCTGAAGCGAGAGAATCACTTAAGCTCAGGGCTTTGAGGTTGCAGTGAGCTATGATGAAGCCACTGCACTCTAGCCTGGGCAACAGACTAGGAGACCCTGTCTAAATAAATAAATAAACAAATAGGAAAAAAGGCCTGAAAACCAGAAAAGCCGATAGTATACTTCCAGCCCAAATGCCAGCTGGCTTGAAACTCAGAAAGAGAGGATGTTTCAGTTCAAGTCCAAAGGCAGGGGGAAAAAAAATTGATCTTTTAGTTCAAAGGTGGTCAGGCGGGAGGAGTTCCTCTTACTGCCAGGAGGGTCAGCCTTTTTGTTCTATGCAGGCCTTCAACTGATTGGATGAGGCCCACCCACCCTAGGGAAAGCAGTCTGCTTTCCTCAGTCTGCCAATTCAGATGTTAACCTCATCCAGAAACACCCTCACAGACACATCCAGAACAGTATTTGACCAAATGTCTGGGAACCTTGTGGGCCAGTCAACCCCACACATGAAATTAACCATCACAATTAGCAAAAGGCAACTAAGAGGGACAAAGCTGGCACTTGGGACCACTGTGCTCTGTGAGAGTGTGCCATTTCTGAAAAATGTAGCTGAAAAACTCAGAAGCTGAGCAGAGGCACAACACTTGAAGTTCAGCATCTTCATGAGGAGACTGATAAAACCACCACTTTGGGGTTGGTAACGTAGAGGGCAAGGCCCCTGAGTAAGGGGTGAATCAGAAACAGACCTGCCTTCATGAGGTCTTTAGCTTCAACTCACCTTATTCCCTGAAACTTCAGTAAGGAGATTTGGGATTGCTAGAATCCCTCCTGACAGAAGCAAACATTAATATTTTTGGAGGAAGATAACATAACTTTAGACCACTAATTACTAATATATTTAATTTTTTTAATTTACACATTTTCATATGTTTTTACCTACTGGTACATAATCAAAACATCCAGCTACATGAAAAGATAAGACAATGTGATTGAAAAGCAAGAACAATGGACAATAAAAAGCAACCCACTGAGCTCCGTAGAGTGAAGGTATCATACATGAAATTTAACTATGCCTAATGTGGTCAAGAAAAAAAAAATGCTAAGAATTTTGGAAGATAACTAAAAATTATTGTAAAAGGAATCAAAGGTAAATTCTGAACCAAATAAAAAAGTAATTGAAATTAAAAAATCAATAGATGGGCTTCATAGTAAATTTGATACAAGTGATTAGAGGATTAATCAACTGGAAGTTAAGCCAGAAGAAAATATCCTGAATGAAGCAGAAGAGAGAAGAAAATGGGAAATATAGAAGAAATTATGCAAAAGAAGGGAAATACGAAGAGATACTATTAAGTGCAAGTATAATTAAAATCCCAGAGGAAAGCAGAGAGAAAATAGGCAAAAGCAATATTTGAAATAATAATGGCTGAGAAATTTCCAAAACTAATGAAAAATATTAAACCACAGATACAAGAAGCAATATAAATAATAAGTAGAATAAATAAAAAAGATAAACCAAATAGAGCATAATAAAATTGCTAAAAACCAAAGATAAAGATAAATTCTTAAAAGCAGCTAGAGAAAAATGACAAACTACTTTCAAAAGGTAACAATAATATACTGACAACAGAAAAAAAAAATTGTGTCTTTAAATTTCTGGAAAAATAATTTCCAAACAAGAATTGTATACCAAGTAAAATGAAAACAAAATAAAAAAATTTTCAGACAAGTAAAAACCAAGAGAATTTTTAGCATTACAACTTACCTCAAGAAAATACTAAAAGAAAGGAATTTTAAATATATGGACAAATTTGTTTATTGGCTAAATGCATGAATGATGCCTCTGAGCTTTTAAAATTATAGAGAATTAAAATACACGAAACTATGGCACATAGGTTGGAAAGGAAAGGAGAGGTAAAACAAAGTTTATAGGTCCTTGCATTTTGCAGAAAGAGATGAAAGTCCTAATTTGTATTAGATGTCAATAAATTGAGAAAACATGTAATCTATAAGATAACCACTAAATGAATACTTAAGATGACAGTATGTATCACCTAGTCAACAAATGAGATAAAATGTAGCAATAACAATAATCGATTCAAAAGAGGGACAGTTTTTCATCATTCAGCATGTAAACAAAAATAAAGGAGAAAAAGCATATGATCGTCTCAAAAGACATAGCAAAAAGTATTTGATAGCTTTTAGTATCCATTTGTGACAAAAACTAATCAAACTGGGCATAGAAAGACACTTTTAAAAACGGTTTTATTGAGGTACAATGGATATACAATAAGCTGCACATATTGAAATCATATGCTTTGATAAGCTTTGACATTTGTATTAATATATTCTTGTGAAACTATCACCACAGTTAAGATAATAAGCATATCCATCATCACCAAGAGGTTCCTTGTTTTCCTTTGTAATTCCTCTTTTCTTCCTCTTCCCACAACTACCCCCAGCCCCCGTGAAATACTGTTCTGCTTTTGGTTATTATAGTTTCATTTACATGTTTTAGAAATTTATGTAAATTGAGTCATTCAGACTGTGCTATTTTTTTTTCCTCTTCGTTCACTCAGTCTAATTATAATTGAGTCATTCATGTTGTTTTACATTCATCCTTTTTTTTATTGCTGAGTAGTATTCTACTGCATGAGTATACCAACATTCATTTGTTTGTTCACAGCTGATGGGCACTTACATTGTTCCCAGTTTTGAGTTATTACAAATAAAGCTGCGTTGTGAGCAAGTCTTTGTATGAATATAGGCCTTTAAATCTAAGAGTGGAACGGCTGGGTTACATGGTAGGTAATGTTTAAGTTTTTAAGAAATTGTCAAACTGTTTTTCTAAAGTAGTTCGACCATTTATATTCCCACCAGCAGTAGGTGAGGATTTCATTTCCTCTACATCTTTATCAACACTTGATAATTTTCAGTTCTTTTTTTTTTATTTTAGCCTTTCTAATAGGTGTGTGGTGATTTTGATTTTCCTAATGACTGAGAATGTTGAAAATCTTTTTATATGCTTATTTTCCATCCTTTTAACTTCTCTGGTAAACTATCTTTAAATAGTTGCACATTTTTAAATTTGGTTTTTGAAATCTCATTACTGAGTTTTGAGAGGTTTTAAAAAATACATATTCTGGGTACAATTTCTTTATCAAATGTATGATGTACAAATATTTTATACCAGTCTGTTCTTGTCTTTTAATTCTCTTAATCATGTAATTTAAAGAGTAAAAATTTTAATTTTTATGAAGTTTAACTTATCTTTTTTTTCTTTTAGGGATTGTGCATATGGTGTTCAATCTAAGAAATCTTCGCCTAATCCAAGATCACAAAATTTTGTCCTATATTTTCTCCTAAAACTTTCATGTTTTAGATTTTATGCTTAAGTCTATGATCCATTTTTAATAATTGTGGAATATGAATCAAGGTTGTGTAATATTTTTGCGTGTGGATATCCAATTGTTTCAACACCATCAGTTGAAAAGGCTATCTTTCTCCAGCGAATTGTCTTTACAAAAATCTTTTGTTTTTTATTTTTTTATTTCAACATATTACAGGGGTACAAATGTTTATCTTACATGTATTGCCTTTGCCCCACCCCAGTCAGAGCTTCAAGCGTGTCCATCCCCCAGACAGTGCGCACCGCATCCATTAGGTGTGTATATACCCATCCCCTCCTCTCCCTTCCCATCTGCCTGACACCCAGTGAATGTTATTACTATATGTGCACTTAAGTGTTGATCAATTAATGCCAATATGATGGTGAGTATATGTGGTGCTTATTTTTCCATTCTTGTGATACTTCACTTAGAATGGGCTCCAGCTCTATCCAGGATAATACAAGAGGTGCTATATCATCATTGTTTTTTGTGGCTGAGTAGAACTTTATCAGAAATAAGTTGACCATATATGTGTGGGTCTATTTTGGGACTCAGTATTATGTTCCATTGATCTTCTTGCCTCTCTTCATGACAACACCACATTGTTTTGATGACTGTAGCTTTATAATAAATCTTGACGTTATTCCTCCAAGTTTTTTCTTTTTGTTCCAAGTTGTTTTGGCCATTCTAAGTCTTTTGTGTTTCTCCATTAAACTTAAAATTAGTTTTTCAATTTCTGTGAAAAGTCCAGTCAAGTGCAAAGCAAGTATTTAAGTGGCTATGTCAGATGCTTAATGAAAGTCACTGTACATGTAATGGGTAAAACACTATTACCTCAGTGAGGTACAATTGCACCTCACCAAGCTCACTCACTCTGTGGCGTGTATACATCCATCTTTTTCTGCACAAAGTTCAAATGAGTATTCCATCAAATTTACAAAGTACTAGAGATTATAATAATAAATAAATAATAAATTATTGAGCAAATACTGTGTTCTGGGGACTATGTCAACCATTTGTCTACATCATTTCATTTAATTCTCACAACAACCAGTGAGAAAGAGTATATGATGTTTTTTTTTAAAACAAATGAAGACCTTTAAACTCAGAAAGGTGATGTAATTTGCCCAAGGTCGGGAACCCTTGATTTGACACCAAATCTGATTCATTGACCATTAAGTTTCACTGCTTCTGGGGCACAAGAAATTAATTTAGATAATTATATTCATGTCTTATCTGCTCTTTACCAGTCTATAAACTCCACAAGGACAGAAATACCAGTGCCCACACAGCACCTTGAACATAATTATATGGTAGGCATTCAATATTTTTTGTTAAAAAAAGAGCGAGTGAATGTATGAATGAATATATGCATAAATGAATGAATGGATGAGGAAAGAGGAAAGTAAGAGTTTAAATTGAGTTGAGGCATATAGGATTTGGGTTTGGTGAATGGTGATGCATTTTTCTGTAAGACTTTTTGTAATGTTTTGTAATAACTCATGAAAAGTTAAAGTCTGGACTACCACAAAATTAGTCAAAGAAGTTTTTCATGTAGAAATGAAACCTGTCAGTACCATTTGGAGCACAGTCTGGCAAGTCCTACAACCCAGTTATGAACACCCAACAAGTATCATAGAATAAGCGTCTGCATAAGAAAATGCAATGATTTAGGAAACAGTTTTTGCAAATTAAAAACTCGAATTACTTAACCACATATCACCATTTTATTTGAATGCTTTTAGAATTTTGGATGCTAAAGAAAGCTTGATTTGCCTTTCAGTTTCAACACAAAGAAATGGAGCCTCAGAGACATGATGGCCCAAGCTAATGTTACACAGTTTGCTGTTAACAGAAATACAAATACACTAATTCCCAGTCCAATACTCACTCCTCTACAACAACATACAGTGTCTGTGTAGATCCAATCATAGATAATCTCACACATTTTATGACATGTAGACTAAAAAGGGATTTCTGCAGGCAGGATTAATGTCTTTCCAGTCTATAGAGAGAAGGACGGTAAAGGTTTATGAGAAGAAAGAGGAACACATCAGCAGTGATCTGGGAAGCTTCAAGAGCAAGCTGAAAACACGTTTTCCTCTTGTTAGCTCTCCTGACAGTTTGAATGAAAGCAAAATTTCCATAGTATTTACAAGAGAACCTAAGACATTCTCTTTAGCCTGGGTTGATTCTAATTTGGAATATTTTTCAACAGCAACCTATTACCATATTATTTGACTTTATTTTTGCCCAATATTTACAAGTAGGTGCCAGTAATATGTGCTATGTTCATTATCTTTAATTTTCCCTACAACCTTGCAAATTAGGTGTGATTATCATTCTTGTTTAATAGATGAAGTAACAGAAGCTCAGAATGTACAAGAACGCATCTGAGCCAGAAATAAGATATAGAGCCAGAAATCAAGCACAGGTGTGGGAGATGCCAAAGCCTTTGTTATTCCCATATAGTGCAGAAAGGAATGAGCAGAATGATCTGTCTTAATCCAGAACATACCATCACCAAACTGGTCAGTAAGTGTTGTCATTTTGCTGGACAGTAAGAGCATCCTTTCTGGGTGTACAGAAAAATCAATAGTTAGAAAATCACTCATTTGTAAATAGGGGAGGGATATAAATGCAGATGAGAATCAGAAAAAAATAATAATTAAAAATTATAGATAACTTGTACCAGATACTATTCCACACACTTTAACAAGTATATTCTCATTTAATTCCTATAACAGCACTAACAAGTGTGCACCATTTTTACTGCACTTAACATATGAGGAATAGGAGACTTTTAGACTTAAGTGCTTTACTCAAAGTCACACAGCTAGGAAATAGTGAAAGTCTTATTTCTGAGTCTACCTTCTTATTCTAGGGGTTAAAAATTACCAGAAATGGAAAGAAACAGGGAAACAAAAGAAAGTACCAGGTAACTGAACATGTAACAGGATAAAGTGAACCCCACATTAAAATGTGCAGCTTTTACTTAAAAAGGAATGATTGTTATTAAAGACTTCTAAATGATCAGTGATCTCTAAAATACCTTCTAAGTTCTATAAAGCTAAAGTTGGAATTATCTTCCTGTTGTGAGAATTAATATATAAGTCTCCAGATATAAATAAGAAATTATGTTGTTTGCCTCTGTGCAATACAGTTTTTCTAGCATGAAATTGAGCAGTGCAATTGTGTTTACTACTAATGATTAGAAAACCAATTGTTATGTGATTCGCCATAAATGATAATGGAACATGAAAAATGTATGACTATCATTCAGTCTCCAGCCCCAAATCAGATTAAGAACAAGATAAAGTGAGAACATGAGAGCTATATATTAAAAAAAAAAAAAAAATCGAACTTGTGGAGGTAGAGAGTAGAATGATGGTTACAGAGGTAGGGAAGGGTAGTGGGGAAAGGGAGATAAAGAAGGGATGGTTAATAGGTACAAAAATACAGCTAAATAGAGAATAAGATCTAGCATTCAGTAGCATAACAGGGTGACTATAGTTAACAATAATTTATTGTATATTTAAAAATAAATAAAAGAGTAGAATTGGAATGTTCCTAACACAAAGAAATGATAAACACTTGCAGTGATGTATTCTCAATCACCCTGATTTGATCAGTACAGATTGTATGCCTGAATCAAAACATCACATGTACCCCATAAATATGTATAGCTATTATG
>NW_012133858.1:349139-364236 GCF_000956105.1 Propithecus coquereli
AAAAGCAAAAGAAAAAAACAAGCTGTAATTATTCTCGATGACTGTCATTCTCTGACCTGCATAAGAGCTCGGAGGCTTTCAGTCCCATCCCCACTATACCCTGTCTTGAGTTCGTGGGTGGCCTAAAGCCTTTGCTCAATAAAAGCAGCCCGATGGATTACTAAGTACATTTAGCCAAGATCGTAAATGCCTTACTCTTCATCTTGGCCTCTCTTCCCAAATTAAATGTCTCATCATGTAGAATCTAAGTGCTTAGGAGATACCTTCAGGCACATGGGCTTTGAAAATAAACAGATAAGATTTGATTCTAGCATCACCACTTAGAGTTGTTTGTGACATTAGAGGATACAGTAGGAACTTTTAATCATTCCCCGGTATCCATTCACACCTGTTTCTGCAATAATGGAATTTTTGCCAGTACCTGGGCACATTGCCACCCAGAATACCAACTGCATTCCCTAGCTGTCCTTATAACTAATTTTCTTATGTGTCCTATATGATTAATTCCACCCAGTTTAAGTAAAAATGTCCTGTGAGCAATTTCTGAGAACTTTCCTTAAAAGAAGCCTTGTTACTCATCTTTGCATCTTGTGACTCATCCTCTCCTCAATCCTACCCTGAACAATAAGGCTAAAGGTCACACCTACTGGATGGCAGAAGGGTAAACCGGCAGGAGTCTTGTCCTCTGAGGACTTGGTGCAGAGCCACACTCTGTCATCAAACCCTAGGCTAACATCTCTGCATATTTACATGATGGAGAAATAAGCTTCCAACTTAACTTCATTTTAATGTTTTCTTATATTTGCATTCAAACCTTATCTGAACTAATGTAGTCAAGCTGTATAAAATGAAAATAATAACAGTATGTATATAGCTCAGAGTTTTGAGAATTACATGAGAAAATGCAAGCAAATATAAGGCCTGGATAATGAGAATTGAATATTAATCATTATTATTGATATTATTATTGTATTTCTTGCCTATTGAAGAAAATTTTCTTGTCAGGCCTTGTCCAGAAATTATGATAGTGGGGGCATTTCCTCTAAGACATTATTTTAAAAGATATAAATGGTCTTAGAGGATTGCTGTGGTGCTCATAGCCAGGACCATTTCTTTCTCCGCACTAAGAGATAATTTTGTATAAGGAATAAAGGATTAGGGTCTAGACTGCCCAGAAAATAGACTACCAGGTGTTTTCTTTCCAAGTCATCTTTTCTTGTATTTATTATCAGTCATTTAGTGCTCTTGTCAATTAGAATATTGCCGTGTGGTATCATTCCATTATCAAGAATACAGTCTGTTTAAAATTATATTTAAATAAATTATACTTTAGGATGATCACTTTCTGGCACATTAAACTCATCAGTAAATTATCTTTAAGTCATAACATAAAATAGGTTATTTCTGGGAAGTGTTCTGAATATATGTGTGTTAATTCTCTAGCCACTGTTACTAAAAAAATTTAGAATATAACTTTTCTCTCTACTTACCACAGAGGTATAATGTTAAGTACAAAATAAGTAGTGCCAGACCATGGGAAAGAGAAATTGCTGAGAATTATACAGGACAAGGAAATTGTCACTGAAGGGATAGAACTTGAAAGATGGGTAGGATTTAGATTAAGAAAAGGAAAACAGGGCATTCTAGGTAAGGGTTCCAGTATGTACTAAGTAAGGGACAGGGACAGGGACAGACAGTAAGCCAACCCGGCTGAAGCAGAGTTCATATGGAAAAGCAACAAGGGTGTCGAAATGTCCACTGAGATTCAAACATAAAGGGCCTAAAATGCCAAATGAAGAAATTTGGACTTTAGCTTCAGTAGCAAGCAACTGATGGGTGTTGAGCAGAAATGTGAATGGGCAAAATGATGGTTTAACTTGTGGTAGTGAACTGGATGGATTAGAAGTGAAAGGGATGATGAGAATGATTTGGAGACTTTTTTAAATTGCAGCTTTGTTGAGATATAATTCACATGCCATAAAACTCACCCATTTAAAGTGTAGAAATCAATGATTTTTATAGTATATTCACACGTTGTGAACATGACAATCTAAATTTAGAACATTCTTGTTCCCCCCTAAAAGAAACCTGATACCCATTAGCAGTCAATCCCATTTCTTCCCCTACCTCACCAGCCCTTAGCAACCAATAATCTACTTAATGTCTCTGTAAATTTGCATATTCTGGACATTTCATATAACGAAATCATATGATACAAAGTCTTCTAAGACTGGCTTCTTTCACTTAGTGTAATATTTTCAAGAGTCCTCCGTGATGTAGTATGTATCAATGCATTTCTTGCTATTTCCTAGTAATAATCTATAACATGGATATACTACATTTTATTTATCCATTCATCAGTTGATGGACAGTTGGATTGTTTCCACTTTGGGGTGATTATAAATAATACTACCATGAACATGTTGCACAAGGTTTTGTGTGGACATATGTTTTCATTTCTCTTGGGCATATATACAGGATATTGCTGGGTCATAGGATAACTCTGTTTAACATTTTGAGGAAATGTCAAACTGTTTTCCCAAGCAGCTACATTATATCATATTCCCACCAGCAATGTATGAGGGTTCCAGTTCTTCACATCCTTGATAACACTTCAAATTTTCTGTCTTTCTGATTATAGTCATCCTCGTAGATAGGTGTAAAGTGGTATTTCATTGTATTTCCCTAATGGTTAATAACATTGAGCATCCTTTCATGTGTTCTTGACCATCTGCATATCTTATTTGAAGAAATGTCTATTCAAGTCATTGTGTTGTCTTTTTATTACTGAGCTGTAAGTGATTTTTGGTTATTTATATATTCTGCATGCAAGTCCCTTATTGGATATATGATTTGCAAATATTTACTTTCATTCCATTGGTTATCTTTTTACTTTCTCAATGATTTCCTTTGTTTTTGTTATTGTTGCTGTCATGCTTTTTAATTGATGATTTTCTTTAAAGCATAACTTCAAAATTTTTGGTTAAGTTTAATTTATGTATTTTTTCTTTTGTTGATTTTGCTTTTGGTGTCTATCCCAGGCATCTATGCCAATCTTCTAGGAGTCTTTTCTTCTAAGAGTTTTATAGTTTTTTTCTCTTACGTTTAGGTCTATGATCTATTTTAAGTTAAAAATTTTGTTACATAAATGGTGTATGGTAAGTTTTATGGGATCACTACATTCTTTTGCTTGTGGATATCCAGTTATCCTAGCACTATTTGTTAAAATAGCAGATTTGTCCATGTAGCCTAAGTATGTAATAACAACATTTTGGACAAGGGTGATAGGAACAATTGGAAAAGCTTTATAAAGAATAAGGGCTAGTGGTCAGATTATGAGGAGACAGGAAACGGGTATATCTAGGTAACTAGTTGAATAATGTGACTGCCATTAGTATAAATAGGAAAGTCAGGGGAGAAAGATGTTTTTAGAATAAGATGAGCTCTATTTTGGACACTTGAGTTTGCATTGTCCAGGTGAAAATGGACAGAACATTTGAGAAGATGCCCAGTGGTGATGTAATGCTGGGAGTATTCTTCATGGAGATGCTAATTAAGTACTTTCTCCAAAGGAAAAATTTAGAGATTTAACAATACCAAGAGGAATAATTTTGTTGGGAGAGAAATAAGAGATTGAACAAAATAGATTTTTAAAAGTAGTTTATTAAATAATTTACTCATTCATTATTTCAACAAATATTTATGGTGCCCCTAATATGCTAACATGTCCCAGGAACTCAACCAGGCATCTGGAACTGGAGGAAAGAACAATTAACATGGTCTTTGTCTTCATGAAACATCCCATCCAGAGATAGACACTCAGTAAGCCATTGCAGTACAATGGTAAGTACATGATGAAGAAAGCTAGGGTGCAACAGAAAGCATTCACTGTCAGGAAAGGCTCTGGATGAATTTTTATCTAACCTGAAACCTAAAGGTTGAGCAGCAGAAAAGGCCAAAGAGACAGCAGGTGGAGGAAAGCATTCCAGGTAGAGGACAGAGAATGTGTAAAGAATGGGAGATATGAGAATGTCGCTCATTTGAAGAACTGCTGAAAGATGTCTGTTCTGTTCTGGCCAGAGTGCCCCACCCTGGGAGGTGTGTGGTGGGAGGTGAGATGGAAGACAAGTGGCTAAATCAAGAAGGGCCTAGTAAGTCATCCTCACATCTCCTGAGCTTGCTCCCTCCCTTCATCTTAAAGTTCAATCATTTGGTCATTACGTTTTATCCCTCACCTGAACCAGTGCCTAGCTCCAGCCTTAGGCTCTGCCTCCTTTCACACCCTGGACACCTACATTTGGCTTGTCCCTCTGCTTGGATCACTGTCCTTACCTGCTCCATTGTTCCCCTGCTAATGCTGAAGGGTAGTGTGGGAACCACTGCCAGAGTTTTATAAACCTCATCCACTACGAGGGCAGGCCAGCTCCTCACTGTGGCTTACCTGCTGCAGCCCTGTATTTGCAGCCATGCCTTGGGGCTTCCTTGGCAGTTCCTGAAATGTGGTCCCATTGCACCACCAACCCTTTCTCTCTCCTGGCAGAGACACCCACCTGTCTTGTCCTCCATTGGATATAGTTTTAGAGGGTAGAGTGATGTAGGGCAAAGAGCTTACAGTTTCAATTGGACAAGGCTGAATCCTAATACCAGCTATACCATCCGTTGGCCATGTGGCCATGGGTAACTGACTTAATCTCTTTAAGTCTCGGCTTCCTCACTTGCAAAATCAGGGTAATGCTTACCCAAGGAGTGAGCATTTTAAATGACAGAGGGATAAAAAGTGCCTGGTGTGTGGTAGATATTCAATTAATTCTGGTTTGCTTTCATTCTGTCCTCTGCTAAGTATACAGCAAAGTTTTCCTTCTATGCCTCATATTTTTGCCTGAGCTCTCTATTCAAGGCATCCCGTCCTCTAGGACTTGGATCCCTAAATTACCCACCCTTCATATTTTGCTCCCTATTGTGTCTTGCCCTTTAAGCACACACTAACCTTTCCACTCTAGAAAATACCTCAGAGTAATGCTTTCCCCCTTCTCTCTCTGTCTCTGTTTCTCCCTCTCTCCCTTTCCCCTCCTATTCCTCTCTCTCTCTTTGCCCTACCCCCTCTCACATTGCCCAGCTTCTTAAGTGAATTTTCTATACCCACTGCCTCTATTTACTCACCACCCTCTCACACTCTCATTGCCTACCATCAGGTGTTTGCCCCTTTTCCTGTTCTGAAACCTCTCTCTGGGAAGTTATAAGAACATGCTCCCTGCCCAAGCTGATGGCTTTTCCTCTTGGCATTTTACACACACACACACACACACACACACACACACACACACACAAGGTATGCCTTGACATGAAGACAAACCATCAGAAACAAAATTCTCTGTTCAGTTTAATACAATACCTCCCTAAGCAGTTTTTGTCTATTCTCAGGACATACACATTTCCTGTCTAGTTTAATGAACTTATTCAGAGATCAGAGATCTTGGCCTGCCTGTAAGAAAAATGGTACAAGCCTTGGTAGAAAGGTTGATAGAAAATTCTACAAATGAGTAATAATTACAGAGTGTGAATTGAAACCAAAGAAAGCAAAACAAAAATACAAATAAAATTTGCCTTGGATGCATGATTTAGGAAAGAGCATGAAATAGATACTTAATTTAAAAGTTAAAGTTAAAAAATAGAGGTTTCTAATAGAGTTCAAGTCAGAAATGTCAGATGCTTCACCATTATATTTTAAATATATTTTTATATAAAAATAATTCAAGCTACGTTATTTGTTTTGAAAACCTTCCTCCTACCTCCACATTGTGTTTTATCTGGGAAACAGATGTAAAAATAGCCCATTGCCACTTGCAGGGAAGAAGCTATGGACTGCGTGGGGCTGGAGGCCTTTGTGTCCTCTATGTTTGAAGCAGAGGGGAAACGGATCCCTGCACTGTGCTTCATGGGAGGAGGAGGAGGTCTGGGATAGGAGGAGCAAGCGGAAGAAGGTGCCAGAAGGAGGTGGAGTGTGAAGGAGACAGATGGTGCTGGGTGTGTTCTGAGCTGAAAGAACTGGAGGTAAACTGCTCCTGTCACATCCTGCTGAGCACTTAGGCAGTAGCTTCGGAATAAGTTATCACTGCCCTTCAGAGTTCTCATTAGCTGGATAATGTCAAGTGAAGAGGTTGGGGCCTTCCTGCTGTTGCTCAGAGGAGGACTTAGTCTGAGCTCAGACACACTCAGGGGCCAGGTTATCAGACTGGGGAGTGGAAGGAGGTCAGATGTGCCAACATCGAAATCTCAGTTGAAGTAGACACAGCAAGCAGACAATGAGATCAGAAAAGACTATAAATCCAAAATTGGGAACGCAGGCAGAAAAGAGAAAGTGCCTAAGCTGTGGTCAGCATCAGAAAGCGTCATGACGTTTGTTCAGGAGAGCAGTGGGATAAAGTAGAAAAAGCAATGAACTAGGAATCTGAAGACCTGGGTTCCAACCTAGATTCCATCGTGGGCTACATGTTTGATCTTGGACAAGTCAGGACAAGTCACCTAGTTCTTAAGCATCTCTCTCTCTCTCTCTCTTTTGTTTTTATCAAGTTCTTACCTTCTCCAAGCCAGAATGTCTTCATCTGTAAAATGGATAAAATAACAGAACCTTTATTATTAGAATGTTTTAATTATCAAATGAGCTAACCCATAGAAAGTCTCTAGCACATAGTAAGCAATCAATGAACGTTAACTATACTGTTCCTGTTGTCATTCTTACTGTTGTTTCTATCTCATAGGAATTCTATGCAGCCCAGTCAGATGAGATAAGATGTATAAGCAGGGGCTTGGTTACACTGGTGGTGTCTTGACTTTCTGGACACTTAGCTATGCCACCTGACCTATTCTATTACTCTCATCTCTCACTTGATGTCTGAGGAAACATCAATCTGAAACCACATAATAAGCTGCTGACAGCCCAACACTTATGTCACTCACAGTGAATTGTCTGCAAAGGGAAGGTAGTGCTCATTCAAGGGAGATGAAAGTGACAGGAACATGGGCTACCTCAGATGGGACACTGGTAACATGTCCTCCCAGTTGCCGAGTTAAGATCAAATCCGGTGTGGCCAAGTCTGCCAATTTCAAGTAAAATAAAATATATGAACTCACACATGCAGAAAAGAGTGAAGAGAATTATACCCCAAATTTGGTAATGATTGTATCTGGCTTGCAGAAAACTATTACTCTTTATACTTTTCTGATTTCCAAATGTCCTTCAATGCACAGATATTGGTACAATAATCAGCAAAAAAATAAAAAATAAAAAGGTATAGAAGGCAAAAATATCTCCCTATTTCAGATATATATCACTAGATTATTGTAAAACTATCTTGCAATTATTTTATCACTTCCAAGTTTTACTTGAGACAGTCTCTCCCACACAGTGACAGCACATCCTGTTGCAAACACCATCTTTGCCTGTCAACTTCCTCTTTAGTCATTTATAATGACATCCTGTCACATCGGATTTCACTCAACAGTTGTCCACTATTCAGGAGCTTATCTTGACTATTTCTTTGCTATATTTTCTTCCCCGTTCCTATTTCTCAGTAAAATTTAAGGAGGCCTCTGTATTTCAGCTAAACCAGTGATTCTCAAAGTATAGTCCCCAGGCCAGCATCATAAGCATCACTTGGGAACTTATTAGAAATGTCCGTTCTTGGGCCCCACCCTAGACCGACTGAATCAGAAACTCTGCTTTAACAAGCCGTCTAGGTGTTTCTGATACATTTTAAAGTTTCAGAAGCACTGAGCTAAACTGACCTGCTCCATCTCTTCAAACTTTTCCTATTCATTCACACTCAGTTACCTTTATGCATGGTTTGGGGGCTTGTAATGTGTCCACTTGGGTAGGATGAACTACATTTCCCAGAATTTCCTTACCTGTAGCTTTCTGGTTAGGGTGGGCCACAAGAGATCCTGGTACAAGATTGGGAAGGTGGAAGTGAGGCAGCAGCCATTTTGTAGCTGGCACATGTTGTCAATTATATGTGGACTCATGCCGTGGTGCGGAGCAGCAGCTGGATCTACTACTGTTCTACTCTCCCCTGAATCCTCCTTCACCTTCTCTGACTCCTGGGCCAGATAGGCATTTAGCTCCATGACAAAGCACCCCAGCTTCTCCTGTGGACACTCATGCCACCCAGGTTAGAGGCAGGGAGAACCATAAGCTCAATTTGTGAGTCTTAAGTTCCCTTTGCTCTTCCTACTTTATACGTATCTTCTCCTTTCCACTGAGTGTCCTCTGGACTCTCCACATCAGATGCAAAGACAACAGACTTACAACATGAGCTGTAAGTGAGGGAGATGTTTCCTCCTGTGCATGAAATGTGGAGGGCAGAGGCATAGGGAGTGGCAGAGGCATAGGGAGTGGCTCCTCTGTGCCCCCACTCCCCCTGCAGGCCACTGCTACATTTAGTCCCCAATTTCTCCTCTACACCATTGCATGCTTATGGAAACTCAGCTTAAATGTAAGCTCCAGGAAGCCTTCCAGATTAATATTATCTCAATTCTGTTCTTTCTTTTCTGATTCTGAAAGGCTTGTTGCCCTCCTTTGCATTGTCTTGTAATTGTTCTCAAGCCATTTCACATGTTCTTGTTATGTCTCCACATCTAGATTCTGAGCAACTTTTGGTTATATTCTATTCACTGTGTTTTGTAATGAGCAGCTTTCTCTTCCTAGGCTTCACATTCTTCCTGGATCTTCTCCTTCACTCCCAATGTTTCATATCTAGCTGATGACATTCAAATATATATCTTCTATACTACTTTCTTTCCCGAACTTCTAACCATATATCCAATTGCATACTGGCTGCCTTCATTCAACATATCCAAAACTAAACTTGTCATTCAGCCAGTCCCAATGTTCTTCTGCTTCCAACCTAGGAGAATTGTACCTCCATCCACCCAGTTGGCTAAACTCAAGCTCTGTCCTGGGTGTTATTAACTACTGGATGCCTCACTCTTCTTTTCACTCAAAACTCAATCCCATTATTAAATCATTTAGATTCTTCCTACTTGAGCCTCTCCACCTTTTTCCTTCTATCAGGTACAATGTGCACAATGGTTAAAAACCTGGACTGAAAAGAAAGGCTCAGGCAGACTTGAATTCTAGTTTTATTGATTACTACTTACTAAGCCTCAGTCTCTATAAATGGGAAACTAACAGTACCTATTTGGCAAATACTCAAAAAAACTTATCTGTTATGATTCCTGCTGCTATTAATCTAAGCCAGATCACTATCTCTTTCTTTGATTATATCACAACTTCCTAATTGGTTTCCTTGCTACTCAACTTCCTCCTCTCTCTGAATTATAATGTAGAATCTAATAAAATGTCATAAGCATTTTCTAAAATACCATTAATTATTCCTCCAAATACCACATATATTTTAGAATTTTATTTTAAGTATATAAATGTTTCAGATGGAATAATCCTGATTAACAAATTTGTATGGTCTGAATGCCAAGAACTAGTAGGTTTGGCATGAGCCCCTAATTCTGCTTTTTGGAATTTTAAGTCAAAGAGGTGCCAATACACACAGACTTCCAGGAACATCCTTGAAGATCCTCATAATTCCATTAGGCAATTATGCAATATTGCTACTGAGTTATAAAACAGGTCTATTTTTCAGAAGCAGCCTATGGATGCCTGTGACTTTTCTACTTTTCTCTCTCACTCAGATTGGAATGTCCTAGGATGCAGCAAGAATATTCACCATATTATTCTTGTGAAGTGATATGCCTTTCCATAGCAATAAGTGACTGCAACTGAGACAGACAGACTTAACAGCCACACAGCAGACAGCCCTCCATTGTGTTTTAGGTGACTACTTCGATCGGATATTATAAAATTAGATGAAATTCTGCCCATTTTCTCTTGCAATTATGGAAGAAGTGCGGAATGAGGAAGTAAAAAGATTTAGTATTCATTAGAGTGAGCATCCTTAAGAAAGTCTCTCTATTTAAAAAAAATTGCATGTTTGCTTATAGCACCAGAGCACTTTATTTGCACCTCTAATAAGGTCTGGCCTGTATTAGAATGATTTATATATGTTGCTTACTTTCCCCACTAGACTGTGAGCAACTTGAAGGCAATTCTATGTCTGATCCATCTTTGTATTTCAGCACCTAGTGCAATCCTTTGCCTGCGGTATGTGCTCAGTGAATACTAAATTAATGAGCAACCAGATGAATAAATATGTCATTGAAAGTTTTATAATTAAATCATACTTTATAATGAAGTGGAGCAAGTCACTACTTAAAGGTACACTGTAGAAAATTGTTATATATAATGCCAAATCTCCTCATTGTTTATCATATATTTCATATATATTAAGTTTACTTAATTTAACACAATTCAGAAATGCACAGATTCGGTATCTGTTACCTTTCATTGACTGCTAAGGTGTTGAGATACAAAGAGAATGAGACATGATCCTTCTGACAAATTTTATTTTTTGCTCTTTTTATAATATGGTTTACTGACACACTTCCCATGAGGCATCAAGGTCCATATGCCTCCCCCATGGGAATATTAGGAGGAGTTTGTGACTACTCTATCCAATAGAACATGCTATGTGACCTCTAAGGCTAGGTCACATAAAGGATTCAGCTTCCACCTGGCTCTCTCAATAAGGACATTCACCCAGTTGGAAGTCAGCCGTCATGCTGGAAGAAAGCTCACACTAGTCCACACGGACAGTGGAGAGATCACATTGGAGAGGGCCATATGAATAGGAACTAAATCCCTCAGTGAATGTAGAGAATCAACTACCAGAGATTTAGGTGAACAAGCCTTTACATAAGGGCTTCTCAACGTTGGCACAATTGACATTTTAGCAAGGGTAATTCTTCACTGTGGCAGTTAGGGGGTGTTGGGGGTGAGTCCTGTGCACTATAGGACATTTAGCAGCATCCCTGGTCTCTACTGGCTAGATGCCAATTGCATCCCTCCCCCAAGTTGTGACAACTAAAATGATTCCAGACATTGCCAAATATCTCCTGAAGAGGAGGCAAAATCACCCCCAGTGGAGAAACACTGCTTTAGATGATTCCAGCACCCAGCTTTTGAGTCACTCTAGTTAATTTCAAATGGAGAAGAAGCAAGCTATCCCTATGGTGCCCTACCCACATTGGAAAATTTTGAGCAGAATAGATATTGTTGTTATTATAAGTCACTGAGATGGTTTGTTGCAAAACATTATATAATAAGATGAGTTCCTGATATCAAGAGACTGCTTTTCCCTTTTAGAGTGAATAGCAACTACATAACCAAATACTCATCATTATACAACAGACACTTATAAAATCTATAAAATTTTACCTGTGAGGCACACCTTGAATATATGTATATGTGTAAGAGAGACTGTATGTGTGTACACAGAGGGACAGCATTCATATTGATGTCCTGGTCTGTGGTCATACTGAGCCATTAGAGTGTCTGTGTTAACTTAATATCAGTATATGTAATTATATTGTCTTCCTAATTTGCTGATGCACTTTCAGCTGGAAGTGGTGAACACCGGATTCTTAAATAACTCCACATCATTAAAGTCGCCTACAGTAATACGCAGATTGTTTTCCTGTAAGCTACATTAGATGACTCAGTCCCAGAGTATTTGGAACAATTGTGAGATAATGTTCTGAATAGAGCTGTGGCAGGGTTGTGTTTGGTCTGCATGACACTTACAATTTATCTTCATATACTAAGGGAAAAAAATCTAGATACAAAACGTAGATATGCAGTGGCTCAAATAGAATATATATGTTAAATTCTGAAATTTAGATTCTTTTAAAGAATTTAAAGTTAAGATAGGACATGATAAGGTGTTTACCTAGAATTTATTATTTTACATAATTACAATGAGTAATACAAGCTCCTCAAAGATGGAAGCTATGTCTCATTAGTAGTAATGGCAGTGACAACTTATATAGTGCTTACTGTTGGGCTCTGTGCAGTGTATGCTGTGCTGTTAATCCTCACAACAGTCCAGAAATTGCAGTTCAAAGAGGTTAAATGACTTGTTCAGAGAACTGATGCAATTTGAAGCCCCTTATCTCTCTGACTCCTAAGCCTGTCCTCTTTCCACAACAAACCTGTTCCCTTTATCTTTTTGTCCTCACTAGTCAACACAGTATGTAGTACAGAGATAGATATTCAAACAAGTTTGTAGCTGTTGATTAAAATAGCCTTGAATCACAAATTTAACAGCTCTGCATGAAAAGAAAACAATATAGTCTCTTGGGTTGATCACTATGACGGTCAATCCATGTGTGTTGATTGCCACACAATAGATGAGTTACCAAATAAATGATTATTCTAGATGCTAAGCCACCTGAATTGGCTTGACACTGTGTAGTGTGAGTGATTGCCTAGCAATCAGCCATTGAATGGCACAACCCATCTCCTATGTAGATGTAGCCTTAAAAGGGCCTGCTGTACCAAGTCATTATTTTCCTTTTTATGAAGGCAATGTTGCTTCAGGAAGGGGAAATAGAAGTCAGCATAAGCTCTTTCTCATAAGGAAAATGATAAACTGGTTCAGAGAGGCAGGCTGAATCTGATGAATCTATGCATAGAATATGCAGATGTATAGGCTGATTAAAAAACAATCCCACTTGAATTGTAGATTGTTATTAACACAGGATGATGGCCACAAAAGGTGAATGAATAAATAAATGAATGAATAAAGGATATATAGACAAATAATGAAAATAGTAGCCTAAACTAGTCATAGGCATTGTCAACTTACATCCGATAACATAATTGCGAAATGAACTTGTCAGCAGAATAAGTACACATAGGCAATGGCACACAATGGCTATTAATATTTCACATTGGTTGATGATATCTGGTTGTTTACATTAAACCTTCTTTTTCCTCTCAATGGCTTCCTGCTTCATGTGACTTGATTCACATGAAACTCTAGATTCAAACTTAAGAACCTACTATGTATCTGTGTGTGTGTGTTTGTGTGTGTGAGAGAGAGATAGAGAGAGAGTGGGAGAGAAAGAAAGAGAAATGCTAGCCTGAAGATGTGCTTCTACAGATACACTATCAATTTTTCATAACCCTGTGCCCTTTCTGGTAGCTTATAGCCCTGATCACACAGTTTGAAGATAAACAAACTAGAATCTTTTTATCCTAGCAGGAAGCAGCAGCTAAATCTCTCCTCTCTTCCTGAATAGAAATAGGTGAAGAGGAAAGACAGTCTCAATAGTTCTGAACAGGAGGTGTTATAGCCCTCTTAGGGGGTGTTTGGAAATTTGTGGGGACCTTGGAGTTGCAACAATGACATGGCATTTAACGAATGGCAGCCAGGGAAGGAAAACATTCTGCAATATACATCACAGCTTTCCAAAGGGAAGAATTTTCCGTGCAAATTGACAACATCACTGAGAAATACTAGCCAATTCCCTTTTAGAACATCACAGACCATTTGCTCAATATCAGCAAGGAAAACTAAACTCCAGACATAATTACATATAGGGAATATGTCAGGATTTGGCTAGAAAAATTTTCCTGATCTGAAACAAAGAAAATTCTTTATGGCAAAGAAGAGAAATAAAAATTCTTTGTTGTTATTCCAACAATAACCTCTTAACTCTTTTGAACATTAGGAACAGCACCTCTGAGTCTCCACAGGCTTCAGAAATGTCAAAAGAAACAAACACTAAGACTCTGTTTTATTCAAGAACAATCCCCTGCTTAGACAATAAGCTTGGTTGAGCATGCAGATTAAAAAGGGATCCAGGTAGGTTGCAGAGCTCACTTGAAGGTGCTGTAAAATGTCTCCTTCTTCCTCCCCTCAGTCTTGGAAGAGACTGTGGTTCTTGCACATTTCTGGAAAACAATTAATGTTGTGCACTACGCAGGTGGGCTGAGGATTTTAGCAGATGGCAACAGGATGGCTGTAAAAGAGGAAAGAGCTCTTGCAGATGGTATACTTACTCCTTTCTGTGTTTTCCTTTTTGGAGGGGGAAGGAAGGGAGGTAGTTGTAAGACAATACAATAATTCTGCAAATTTCCAAAGTATTTATTCCCATACATTTTCTGAAGTCATTACATTATTATCTTTCATCAATATTTTGCAGAGGACACATAAGGCAGGAAAAGAGAAGAGGACAATAGGAAAAATTCTTCAACATATACAACTATAAATTCACCATCCTCTAGAATTACCCTTTGTGGACTTGATAGTTGTTAATGCAGTAAATTTCCCCTGTATTTTTTTTCTCCAAGTGAAATAAGCTAATTGCTGTAACTTTTTCTCATAAGCCATTTGTCTCAATGCTGTGCAATTATTTTTGGTGCTTGACTTCTAGCTATATCTAGAAGTCTTCTCTGCTCATCCTCTGATTCTGAGCTACTACAAGTTGGTCACAATATTCTGATAATGGCTTTCAAGATAGCAGCTGCCTTCACTGGTGTTCTCCTGTTAGATGACAACACCATCTCTCTTGGCAGTCTTATCCAAAGAAAAGAAGGTAGTTAATGAAGACACTCTGGGCAGCTTCTGACACAGCGTGGGCACAGGTTTCTCACCATAATGAGCAGCTACAGTTATTAATTGGGCCGCAGATCTCTGAGTTCTCCAAGCCTACTTCTTCACTTCCTTTGACATTGCAAAGATGGCAAATGGCAACTTTCTGTAAAGTATTGTCTCTGTCTCCCACAAATCTGATCCTGAGAAGTCAATCTCCAAGTATTGATACTTGCTCGCTTTTCCTATGCTGGCTTTGGGTAAGTATCCTCAGAGCATTTCCTCTGTCTGCATTTTGATATTAGAAACTGTAGAATGTCCTGTAAATGTCAGTCAGGCCCATTTGTTCTAGGGTTCTGTTTAAGTCCATTATTTCTTTGTTAATTTTCTGTTTGGAGGATCTGTCCTGTGCTGTCAGTGGGGTGTTGAAGTCTCCAGCTATTATGGTGTTGCTGTTTATCAATTTGTTTAGATCAAGTAGAGTTTGCTTTATGAATCTGGGTACACCTAAGTTAGGTGCATACATATTTAGAATTGTTATGTTTTCTTGTTAAATAAATAAATGGGACCTGATCAAATTAAAAAGCTTC
>NW_012133858.1:364900-373411 GCF_000956105.1 Propithecus coquereli
GGAACCCATTCTACTAAGTGAAGTATCCCAAGAATGGAAAAATAAGCACCACATGTACTCACCAGCAAATTGGTTTCACTGATCAACACCTAAGTGCACATATAAGAATAACATTTATTGGGTGTCGGGCAGGTGGGAGGAGGGAGGAGGGGATGGGTATATACATACATAATGAGTGCAATGCACACCATCTGAAGGATGGACACACTTGAAGCACTGACTTTGAGCGGGGAGAAGGGGAGCAAGGGCAACATACATAACCTAAACATCTGTGCCCCCATAATATGCTGAAATAACAAAAAAAAAAGAAAGAATAGTAAATAATACAGGACTTTGAGTGAAGTTGATGCCCTTTCATTACTACTTAGATGATTCACATATGCATTTGTCTATGATCAGTTTAGTAAATACACACTGAGAACCTACTGTAGGAAGATCTTGGAATGGTTAGTAGTGACAAGGCAAATAGATCAAGTTGTGGCCATAAAGGAGCTCTGCTGGAGGAAGACAGATAAGGAAGTTAGAATTACAATGGTAAGTTGGTGAGATGATAAATATGTTCATTAGCTTGGTTGAATCTTTTTACAATGAATATATAGATCAAAGCATCACATTGTACCCCATAAATGTACACAATTATTATTTGTCAATTAAAAATAAATTTTAAAAAAGAATTACAATGCAATATAATAGGTATGTTATTTTAAAAATATGTAAGGTCCCGTTGGAACACTATTTTGGCTTGGAGGGTCAGAAAGCTCATAGAGTGAGTGAACTTTAAACAGAGTCATGAAGAATAATTAGCAGTGACTCCATCAGGGAATACAAAAATAGAAAGAGTGTACCATGGAGAAGATGGAGCCCATGCCAAGGCACAGGAATATAAGAGAACACTTCAGAAGCACCAGATAGGTAGGAAAACTATGGATACAGGTGCAATGTGGTAAGCATGAAGCTGGAAATAGAGAGAAAGGTCAGAAGGAGTTAGGACTAAACTAGAAGCTAATTAAGAACTGGCATAGCAAACTAGCACCCAGGTCCTAGTCACTCAGTGGCCTTAGTTTAGGGAACTTGAGTTCAGAACAGGGAACTATGGTACAACGAAACAGACTTTACCTTCCTGACAGTTTAGCTGTGATCTCTCTGCAGTGTGGAGTGGGCTACTGCCTGGTAGACAAAGGGCTTAATTTTCAATAAAAGGTTCCATTTCTTCAATCTACTACAGAATAAGCCCAAGGATTTAAGTGGTTCTTTATGGATAACACGTTGTTTTAGCCACCCAGCATCCATTCCCCTCCTTTTCTGATACTGTCATCCTCCATTTTCTTTGGAAAACTATCCTGTGACCACTTTCAGCCCCTGTGTGGTCCAATTTCTATTTCCACAGGTGAGGTCTGTTACTCAGCTTAGTACCCTGGCACACCACAGTAACTGTCCACAGTGACTGGCTCTGCGATGAGCACACAGCCCAGGCTGCTTCAATCAGGATGGTTCCTGGGGCTTATTCAAGGGCTGTCAGAAAGATTTGTTCATTTATGTCCACTGGACCCAAATGTGGGAACATTTACACGCTGAAGTTACTGACAGCCACCCAGCTACTTTGGGAAACTTGAGAACGAAGTCAACACAACAGAAAGCAGAGCCTGGAGATTGGGAAAAACTAAGTCTCCCCGACATGCTTGGAGCCTGCTGGATCAAGTCACAACTGAATCTCAGATTACTCTAAATATTTATGTCAATAAAATTCCCTCTTTATTAAAACCAGTTTGAGCTGGGTTTTATGTTATTTGATATTGAAAAAATATCCATGCTGATATAATGCTAACATTTTGTTTTGAAGACTGCCTCTTTAAAAAGATAGTGTATTAAAGGATAGAATGTGCTGAATGTTAAACAGGTGGAGAGTCATGAAACAAGATCCATAAAACCTGTATTCCAGGATGGACCTGCGAGTTACTAGTTATGTAGTTTGGGGCATCTTTTTCGAGCCTCAACTTTTCTACATATAAAATATAGGTAATAATTCTGACCTCCTCCCCATGCCATAGCCTTGCTTGAGATGAAAATCAAACGAAATTATGAAAAAGTAACTTGTTAAATTCAAAGTGCTAAATGAATGAAATGGCTACTAAGACATTAACATTGTTTTTAGTAAACCCTCAAATATGTTAATTTTGCATTATAAATCAGTTCCATTTTTCCCAGTTGTCTACAATAGGTCTAAGGATGTTGATAATCTAACCCCCACATGCTGTAAAGCATCAGGTTCCTAAAAGCTAAATGGCAGTCAGCATTACCTCAGGTCAGGAGCCAGCTGAGCTTGAAAACATGCCTTGCCCATGGTAACACGGTTCATGTTAATTGGCATTACGTTGACTGTTATTTGGGCCAAGAAAGAAAATGCTAGAAAGCTAGGTCTATTATCTACTTCAACCCCAAAGAGGTCCAAAAAAAATTTTCTAATAAACAAAACAAAACAAATCTAATTGACTATGCCTTTCAGGTTGTTAACTACGTTTTCACATTTCACCTGGTTGTTGTGGTGACCTACCCAAAGTGTGAAAAATTTGGTTGATCTGCAATGAAGTTTCCAAGTTTTGCTTCAGTCCTCAATCCTAAATATATGGCCTGTCACTAAGGACTACAAAAAGCACATATCTATTTACCCACTGTCTTTCTGAACAACCTGTCCATGCAGTTGACCACCTAGTCCCATCAAGTCTATTCCTGGGGATCTCCTAGATGGCCAATAGCTTAGCAAGTCATTCAGGACACCTTGGTCTTGCCGCACTGTGAACTAGTCCTACCCATTAATCCCTCTCCACCATTCCAGTCAGAAGGCCAATATCCTAGCCTTGTTGGAATTCCTGGACACTGCAGGGAAAGCCACACTGCTCATTTAGTTTCTTCTGATTGGAATGTCCTTTCCACTAACCCACACATTGCCCTTCTCTGCCTACTAAGTCCTGTTCTTTTGGTTTTTTAGTAACAGATCTTAAAAATCGAGATGTTTATTGGCCTTTGACAGATAACAATAATATTAAGTAAAATTGGTTAACATAAGAAAAGTCATATTACTATCCCAGCCTATCATTTGTTTTTCTGCCTCTAATAGAACCAAGGGACAAAGACATATTTCTTTATTTAGAAAAAGAAATCACACTGAGATCAATAGAGAATAAGAAGGAACTACCTGTGCCTTCATGCTGAGGACACAATGAGGAGTAGTGGAGACTGTGGAGAACTAAAAATCACACATCCTTTCTAAGGGGGCAGAGAACTAGCAGATCTAGACTATTTCTGCTCTCAAGTAATGTGCTAACAGGGCTTTTCATTTGTAAGAGAAGCCATAAACCTTTATTGCTATGTGAAATCTGAGAAGTTTGGATCGGACATGTTTCGTTGGCTATATCAAGGGCACAAATTTGTAAATCTTAGCCTCATGATCTTGTTCAAATATTGGATTTTTTGTGATGCCTCCTCTTACTCCCCTAACCCAGTAGAGTGTTCCCCCACTCCCCATTCATGTGCTGATCAAGAGATTGCAATCAGCCACCATCTTGAAGTGTCAGTGACAAGGTGGACTTAACATAGAGCACAATCACATATGGGTGGGGCAAAGCGGGGGGACTGTAGCCTACGCTTCTGTGTTCTGTGGTCCCCTCAGCCCACCTGATTTCAGCACAGCTCCGACAGAATTTTGATGCGTATTTCCAGCATCCTATCTTAATTGGACCCCATGGCATCTGCTTTTCTGCCTCACAGCTTTCCTGTAGAAAACTCCTCAGCCTGTGTAGGCACAGACCTCACATGCAGGGCAATTAGATAAACGCCTCAACTAACCTATTCTTTGATTGAACAATTCTGTTTCTAGCAACTTCTATGCCTATCACACTGTTTATATGGATGGGTATTTAAAGAAAATTACTACTCCAGATAATAAACATCATCTTCTAAGGTATGGTTCTTTTCCTAATTCCTGTAGGAGGCCCTGCCCACTCCTTGACACAGTTACAGTAAGAAAAATGATAATCCTTTTCCAAAAACACTACAGCAGTTTTTGCTCAAAATCTGTTCTTATGAGATGCTCTCTTTTTGCTCTAGGAAGGGTCGTTTTGGTGATAGTTTTTAGCCAACCAGCTCTAAGGCAAGAACTTACTCACTCTTAACTTGGAAGACCTGTACCCAAATGCAGATGCTACACATCTGGTGTTAAGCAGTCTTTTTAATAATAACACAGAGTTTTAATTGTGAAAAAGGTCTATCTCTGGAGTGCTTATGTTAATATTGACTGATTTTGTGTTGCCTCTGGTGGAAGCCCTAGATTGGGGTGAGGAAACAACTGAAACAGAGAAAACTCCTCCAAGAAGGATGATCAGATCCCACAATCTGGCAGTAGACTAAAGGTTAAGCCAAAGATGACCAGAACCCCAGTAAGAGGTTGTGGACACTGGACTTAAAGAGCTGATGTATTAATATCTAATATCCAGTTTGAAGTTTCCCTTCACTGCCCTGAATTTAACTTATGTCATCCTCATATCTTCATCAAGATCACGTTAAAAGACAACCTTTTACTGTGAGATAGGAGTGTGCCATCACAGCATGCGGGAGAGGTGATGTGGAGACAGCTGGGATGGAACCAGAACTGAGGGCTGGCATGAGCGGACCACAGCCACACCCGGGATGGTATTCCTTATGGGCTGAATTGTGTTGCACAAAAAATGTTGAAGTCCTAACGCCCAGTACCTGTGAATGTGGCCATATTTGAAAATAGGGTCTTTGCAGACAATCAAGTTAAATATGAAATCCTAATTATATATATTATATCATAATGTAACATAATTAGGACCTCATTGTGCTGAGCCCTAATACAATATGAGTGGTTTGCTTAGAAAAAGGGAAATTTGGACCCAGAGACAGACATTCATAGAAGAAAGACAATGTTGAGTTACAAGGAGAATGCTATGTAAACGTCAAGGAACACCTGAGACTGTCAGAACCTGGGAGAGGTATGGAACAGATTCTCTCACAGCCCTCAGAAGGAACCAACCTGCCCAACATCTTGATTCTGGACTTTTGGCCTTTGGAATTATAAGACGATAAATATGAAATAAAAAATAATGAAATAAAATAAAATTAAAATTAATAAATAAATATTCCTTTTGCTTTAAACCACACAATGTGTGGTACTTTGTTAGGGCAGCCTCAGAAAACTGATACAGTATTCCTCCAGTGAACCACAGAGATAACTCGGCACAGAATTGGATTCTTGCAGTCACACAGGAGGGATCCTCAGATTATTGTAATTTAGATATTAAAAGTAAGGGCACCTCTTATATACTCCTGGAAAGTGCTGGAACACATTCTACTAAGCGAGGTATCCCAAGAATGGAAAAACAAGTACTACATGTACTCACCATCAAACTGGTATTAGCTGATCAACATTTAAGTGCACATATAAGAATAACATGTATTGGATGTTGGGGGGGGGGGGAGGAGGGGACGGGCATATGCACAAACAATGAGTGCGATGCGCACCTCCAGGGGAATGGACACACTTGAAGCTCGGACTTGGGGGGGAGGGAGGGTAAGGGCATCATACATAACCTAATCATCTGTACCCCGTAACATGCTGAAATGAAAAAAAAATAAAATTAAATTAAAAAAAGTAAGGGTGAGAAACTTTGGAACACTCAGAAAACAGATGACTCTCTATACTGCTTTCAGAGTGGTGCACTCCAGCTCTCTCATTGTATCACAGGAGTCAGTTCTGTGAACCAGCTGGAATTAAACTCCTTATGGAATAGAAAATAATATAACACAACATAAACTTCTTCTTGGTCAATTTTACCCTCTCCTTAGTACCTTGCAGACTATTGACACTTTACATCAAATAAATATCCCATCAGTTACACCTACTTCAAGGCTTTCTATATTGGGGACTTACAAAAATACCCAGTCCCTCTGATTCCAAGAGTAACCAAAAGTGCCTGCCCTAAGAAGATCCAGGGCAAGGAAAATAATCTGTTAACAATCTTGAAAGAGTGTTGTTAGGAAAGGGATGAGGTTGTTCAGGGTGCTTAGTGATCTGGAGATGAAATTGAGCACATTCTTCTAAAGCCTGCTTTTTTCACTTGGCAATAGATTACGAACTTTTCTTTACGTTAATAAACATTTTTCTACAACATGATTTTTAATATGTACAGAGATTCAATCTTCAGGAAGACATTCCATAATTCATTTAACTAATCCTCAATTCCTGAGTCGAGTCAATGGAAAATCAAAACAGTGTGTTGAGCCTAGTGTGCATGCCTGAAGGATGAGCTCTATGATCAATCCTCTGTTTCATAGTCTTCTGTGTCTCTACATGGCACTTCCTTTGTCTAGGAAAGTGCCTCATGCAACCCCATTCTCCAGTATGTGGGCATTTCTAGGACACTGAAAAAAATCTGTCACCCTATCAAGTTTCTGAACATATCTCCCATCCATTCATTCATTAAACAAACATTTATTTTTCACTTAACATACTAGACTACCCAAGTGACCATCAATACATGAGTGGATTAATAAAATGTGGTATATGTATGCCATGAAGTACCTCACAGCCATAAAAAAAAAAAAAAAAAAATTGGTGAACTACCTCTTGTATTATCCTGGATGGAGCTGGAGCCCATTCTTCTAAGTGAAGTATCACAAGAATGGAAAAACAAACACCACATGTACTCACCATTAAATTGGTACTAATTGTTCAACATTAATGTGCACATACAGGAAGTAACATTCACTGGGTGTCGGGCAGGGGGGAGAAGTAAAAAGGAGATGGGTAAATTCACACCTAACGGGTGCAGTGTGTGCTGTTTGGGGGATGGGCATGCTTGTAGCTCTGACTCGGGCAGTGCAAAGGCAATTTATGTAACCAAAGCATTTGTACCCCTGTAATATTCTGAAATGAAAAACAAACAAACAAAAAACATGCTAGACGCTGCTCTGGGCTTGATAATATAGCAACGAACAAGACAGATATGGTCACTGCTTTCTTGCACTTTAAAATCCAAGTAGAACACACAAATAAACAAGGTGAATTCAACTACCTGCTATGAAAGAAGTAAAACTGGTGAGGTGAGACAGGCTCTCACTCTGTCACCCAGGCTAGAGTGCAGTGGTGTGATTATAGCTCACTGCAGCCTCGAATTCCTGGCTCAAGTGATTCTCCTGCCTCAGCCTTCCAAGTAGTTAGACTACAGGCACACACCACTATGCCTGGCTAATTTTTTTTTCCAAATTTTTGTAGAGATGGGGGTCTCACCATGTTGTGCAGACTGGTGTCAAATGCCTGGCTTCAAACGATTCTCCCAGCTCAGCCTCCCAAAGTTCTGGGATTACAGGTGTGAACTATCACACCCAGCTAAGAAGGGTACTTTAGATGGAGCAAGAGGAAGTAGCATGTTAACTGAGACCTGAAAAGGAAAATAGCCATCCCTGTCAAGAGCCATGGAAAAGGTATCTCATGCAGAGGAAACAGGTGGAGTAAAGGCATGATGTGGGGAAAAAGTGTGACAGGTTCAAGAAACAAATGTTAGCCGGAGTGGCTGGATAGAGTGACATAGCAGGTGACAAAGGAAAGAGTTGAAAAAGTAGGCAAGCGTGGGGTCCAGGAGACAGGTAAGGCAGAGGACTTTATTTTGCATACTGTGAGCTGATGATTCAGAAGATTTTAATCGGAAGTGTTACATATTAACTCTGTTTTAAGAAGACTGCTCTGGCTGTAGGGGGAAGCATGGATTACAAAGAAACGCAAGAGGAAGCAGAGAGAGACCAGATAGCAGGCTACTGCTGTGGTCTAGTTGAGAGGATTGTTGCTAGCTTAGAATGAATAGAAATAGATAAAAAGTGAACTGGCTCAAGATATATTTTGATGATAGAATAGACAGAGCATACTGATAGAGATAATATGAATGGGTGAGTTAAAGGAAGAAATCAATGGTGATAACATTTTATTATGAAAATTTTCAAACTTACAGAAATGAAAGAATTGAAAAGTGAATACTTATCTACTCATCATGTAGATTGTGTAATTAAAACTTTACTGTATATATTTTATCACATAGATATCCATTTATCCATCCTACTATCCATGTATCAATCCATGTTATTTTTTTACGGTCTTGAGTTGAAAGAAAGAATACTTCACCTCATTCCCCTACTACAATATGCATATTATTAATTAGAATAAATATTTAGTTTCGGTTCTTCTATTTTTTATAGAAAAATTGGCATTCAAAGGAATGCAAAAATCTTAGGTATATCATTTAGTGAATTTTGAGAAACAAAACACATACGTAACCCTAATTCAGGGTTTTTAAACCTCGATGCTATTCTCAACCTTAGATAATTATTTGTTGTGGAGTGGCTGTCCTTGAACATTGTAGGATGTTTAGCAGCATCCCTGACCTCTACCCACTAGCTGTCATTAGCACTGTATATTAATAGCTCCTTTTCCAGTTATGACTA
>NW_012133858.1:375336-380827 GCF_000956105.1 Propithecus coquereli
CATCTGATAAAGGGCTGATAACCAGAATCTATCTAGAACTCAAAAAAATCAACAAGAAAAAATCAAACAACCCCATCAACAAATGGGCAAGTGAAATGAACAGAAACTTGTTTGCTCATTTTTAAAATGAGGTTGCAGTGTTATTGTTAACATGATTTCTTTATACATACTGAATATCAGTCCTTTGTTAGATATATGTTTTATGAATATTTTATGATGTCTGTGGATTACCTATTATTTATTAATAGTGTCTTTTGATGAGTAGAAATATTTAATTTTAGTGATATCACATTTGCCAATTATACTTCTTATAGTAACAATTTTCTATGTCCTATCTGGGAAACTTTTGCCTAGTCTCAAAGTCCCAAGGACATTCTCCTGTATTTTCTTCTAGAATCTTTATTGTGTTAGTCTTTATGATTTGGTCTAAGATTTATCTCAAGTTATTCTTTTATGGTGTGAGGTATGGGTCAAGGCTCATGTTTTTTTTTAGATAGATATCCACTTGCTCTAGCACATTTTGTTGAAAAGATTTTCTTTTTCCTATTACGTGACTTTGGTGACTTTGTTGAAAATTGAATAAAATTATATCGGGGTTTAAATCCGGACTTCCTAATCTGTTTCATTGACCTATTTGTAAAACTTTTTGCTGGTACTACACTTTTTTAACTACTGTAACTTGACAGCATATCATAAGGCTAGGTTAAGTCCTTCAACTTTGTTCTTCTTTAAGATTTCTTTGGATATTCTCGCTCCTGTGCATTTCCATATAAATGTTAGAATCAGCCTATTAAGTTCTTTGAAAAAATCCTGGTGAAATTGTTACTGAGATAGTATTGAATCTATAGATTATTTGGGGGAGAATCAGCATATTAACAGTAGTATGTCTTATAATCAATGTGCATGGTGTATCTTTCCATCTATTTCTCTAATTTTTCTTAGCAGTGTTTACCAATGTTCAATGTGAAGGACACATGGTTTTGTTAAACTTATTCCTAAGTATGTTATGCTTTTTGACTCTATTGTAAATGGAATTAATTATTTTAATTTTATTTTCCTCTTTTATGCACTTAAATATGGGAAATGCAGTTGATTTTTGTATATTGACTTAGTACTCTGAGATATTGCTAAATTCACATATTGTAGCAGCTTTTTTGAAGCTTTCTTAGGATTTTCTACTTTGACAGTTATGCCATCTATGAATAAAGATATACTTAATTTCTTTCTCATCTGACTGTCGTTTATTTCCTTGTCTTTTCTTATTGTAATGGCTAAGATTTCCACTAAAATGTTGATTTAAGTGGTAAAAATGGACATCCTAGCCTTGTTTATGGTCTGGGGAGAAAGCAGTCAATATTTCACTGTCAGTAATGATGTTAACTGTTGGTTTTTCATAAATGTCTTTTATTAGAATGAGGAAATTTCTTCTATTCCTAGAGTGCTGAGAGCTTTTGTCAATGAATGGGTGTGAATTTTATAAAATGATTTTTTTCTCCATCTATGAAGATGATGATACATTTTTTCACCTTCATTCTGTTAGTATGGTGAATTACATTGATTGACTTTTTAATATTAAACCAAACTTACATTCCATGGATAAACGCCACTTGATATTATCCATTTTATGTACTATTGAATTTTATTTACTAATATTTTATTAAGGGTTTTTGTATCTATGAGGCACATTTGATTGTAATTTTATTTTTTGTAATATCTTTGTCAGCTTTTCCTATCAGGTTTTTCATAGCTTCTTTTTTTTGAAATTTTGACAACTGGCTAAATAATATTAATATTTAGAGTTAAGGTAGGGGAGAAGAAGCAATAAAATACTGAAAAATAATAGCCGTATCGGATTAGGAAAATCAGAGTTTGTTGATTCATAGAATTCAAGAGAGAAGAGTTTTTCATGTTGAATGAGGCTGATAGTTCAATAAGATGTGGACAGAGAAGTGACAATGAATTCAGCAACATGAAGATAATTGATGACATTGACATCAAAGTTTTCAGGAGGGTAGAGATGGAGTGGAATGAAGGTAGATTAGAGTGAGTCGAAGAAAGAAAAGGAAGTGAGGGAACAGAGAAGGGTAGTACAGCCAACTTGCTATGGAATTTTTTTCTGTGAAGAATGGCAGATAAATAGGGCAGCAGCTGGAAAAGATGGAAAGTCAAGAAACATTGAAAAAGAATATCCATTGGGTTTCCTGCTTTCGAGGTAGGTAAGTAGGACAAACCAGAACAGAGGAGAATTTCAACTTAAAATATTCGTGATAATGGAGAGAGCTGTGAACTAGGGATCAGACCATGGTTCTGTTTCCAGCTTTAAAAATAACCAACTACATGACCTGGAGCAGGTCATTTCCTTTTATTTGAGCTTTGGTTTTCTCATGTGAAAACTGATGTCTTTCAGACTAAATATTTCAAAAGACAGTTTAAATATTCCTCAACTTCTGTGACTTCTCTGACAAGTCTCATAATGAAACCAGTCTCTAATTTGTATTCTTACATCTTAAAATGTATGGCAATTTTGTTTTATTGACTGTGTCTGTTACTTGTTTGGCTTATTTGCATCATGTAAGTAGTATTGAATCGGAAGGCCAAGCGAACTTGATTACTCCACAAAAGCAGCTATATAGAGAGTGAGAATTCCAGTCATGTAAAAACAAGCTGTAAAGAAGAGAAATCAGGCCAGCCTGAGAAAGTTCCAGGGAGAGAGTGGATATAGAGCAAAGGGAATCTTCTAAACAGAGGAAATACAGCCACAAATGCTTTTTTAGATCCCTTGTTGTCTCCATAAAAAGCTGGAAGGGAAATGTTAGGGGTACTTGAAGGTTAATCACAATCATCTGATCACATTGTGGTAGATGAAATACATTTGATCAACTGTAATAACTAGTCACTAAAATATCTAGACCACATCAAATTATCTTGTTTGTTAAGATAAATGTATTGGATTAGCCATTTTACTAAATCCATGCATTGATGTTTAACTAATTAAACTTATTTCTTCTAAAAGAAGTGATTAATCATGTTGATGTTGCAGTGTCAAGTAAACAGGATGAGTTGATTTGGAGAGGAACAAACATTAAATAGAGTTTTCTGCAAAGAGTATGTACATTTAAATAGATTCAGAAATCAATCCATCACCATGGATGGGTTGAGTTTCTAATTAGACACTGGACAAAAAACAAAGAAATATAGAGACAATTATATCTGCCCTTAAGTAGCTTCTAGTTGAACTGAAGATATAGAAAATAATGGTGAATATATTGAATAGCATAACTTCATGCCTGATTGGGGGAAAGACTAGAAAATACTAGTAATGCAGAAGAAATGGGATATTACAGGGCAAGGGTAGTCGTAGAAGGCTCATGAAAGATGTGAATTTAACCTACATTAAAAAAAGTAGAATTGAGAATTAGAATACATTTGGTTTAAAGTGACGGATTCCAATATGAACTATACTAGGCATAAGCTGGAATTTGCAGAAGGCATGAGTGATCAAAAGAAGAAAAAGGGCAACAAAATTGGTGGGTACACATGCACCGTCAGGACCCTTTCCCTATTTGTTCTCACATCTCCTCTTGGTTTCTCAACTTCAAGTGTTTCAACCCATTTCCAGTGGAGGATCAGAGAAGTCATTGACATGAATCTTTTCTAGGGGTGGAAGTAGGGTGGAACAAATGTAGATCACAGTGAATTGAAAGTTGAAAATCACAAAAGGGTGCGCCAGACCAAGAAAAGTAGGAGAATAGACCAGAAAGGGCAAGTATATTGTTTTTCCATGTACCTCAAATTTCATTACATGGCAGAACCCTCTTCCTTTGCCATCCAGCTACCTGGAGGAGAAACTGAATGATAGAGCAAGTCTGCAGTTATGGAGCAGGAAAAAGAAGTCATTAAATGTAACACAGAAGGAGCAATTAGCGAGACAGAAAAAAAGACCAATTTTAACGTATATTTACAGTAGCCAAGGTCAGAAGAAAAATCATCAAATTTGAGTCCAGTTATCAGAGGCATGAATAAAAAAAGAATGCAGAAAAGTTCAGGGATAAAATAGTCCTTTAAAGTAGACTGGAGGCAATTGATGTCAAACCAAAAAGGAATTAAAAAATAAGTAAATTAAGAGAAGATGGAACTTCATCTTCCAGCCATGATAGAGTAATTAGTACCTGAGCAGCCCTACCATCATTAAACAGTGGTGTGTTGGTAAATGCTGAACAATCAGTTCTTCAATTAAAAAAAGAAAAAAACCTGGATTTGTAACATTTTCCTGTTTTCATGGCATACATACTTCCCATTTGGCTGATTTCAACCTGCCAATGGTTTAACAACTGTCTGGCAATATTTCTAAAAATTTAAAAGTTGCTTCTCACGAGCTGGGATGAGCTGGCTCCATCACACCATAAATTGCTACAAAACTGAGGAAAATATTAAAAGAAAGTATTTTTAGGCATTGGATAAAAAGGGAAGCCCACAAAGTGAGTACCATGTGTGCCACTTACCATCCTGCTTTCCACCTGGGACAATTTCCCCAAACAGGTGGAGCTGGAGTTCAAATGCTCAGTTCCTTCAGCATTCTGCCTGAGCTGAGGAGTTGGGGGATGGAATCTGAGGGGCACCATAGTAAACAGGAGGGACCTGAGCAAAGTGAGTTCCAGAACTCTGTGTGGGGTGCCCCCATGAGTCCTTGGCTGAGGACTGGACTGCCCATGTGCAAGAAAAGACCACAGGAGACTTATTAAAAAGTGATTGTTATGGGGCCAAGAGCAGAATAGAGATACTAAAAGTCAAGCTGAGCTAGGAAACTAATATTAGAGTTCTAGACTAGCCAGAATGGAGAAACCTCCTTAACACCCTGTTAATACCTCATTAACACTCAGCAGACAGCTGACACTTCAGAAAGACCATACATTAGCAGTAAGGGATGACATCTTTCAAATGTTGGGGAAAAAAAAATCAGCCCAGAATTCTATATCCAGACAGTAAACATTCCCTTCCAGGATAAGAGTGAAATAAAGACATTTTCTTAAAAAAAAATTGAGAAAATCTGTTGGCTACAGACTAGTTCTACAAGAAATACTAAAGAATATTCTTAAGATTGAATGGAAGTGACACTAGATGGGAACTCATAACTATAGAAAATGAGGAAATGGAAATGGTAAATATCTGAGTAAATATGAGAACTTTTTTTTTTCTTAATTTCTTTTAAAAACAACTTACTGATGAAAGCAAAAGCAAGAATATTATAAGGTAGGTTTCTGACATATATACAAATAAAACATTAGGGCAAACGTTGTTTGTTCATTCCAACTACTTCTATTCAATATCATTCTAGAGTCTGCAGCAATAAAATACAAGAAAAAGAAATAAAGGGCATAGATATTAGGAAAGAAGGAGTAAATCTGTTTTTATTTACAGATGGCATGATTATTTACATGGAAAGTCCTAAGGAATACACACACACACACACACACACACACACACACACACA
>NW_012133858.1:381852-395905 GCF_000956105.1 Propithecus coquereli
CAACCAGGTATTTAGAAAAAAATAAATTGGATTGCATCAGAATTTAAAACTTCTGCTTTTCCAATGATACCATTAAGAAATAAAAAGGCAATATAGAACATCCTGACTTTAGTTAACAATATTGCATTGCATACTTGAAATTTGCTAAGAAGGTAAAACTTTAGTATCCTCACTTCAAAAAAAAAAAAGAAAAAAAGAAAAGAAAGGAAAATAGTAACTATGTGAGGTGATAGACATGTTAATTAGCTTGATTGTGTAAACATTTCATAATGTATACGACTATAAAAATGTCTAGTTGTATACCTGAAATATGTACAATTTTTATTTGCCAGTGATGTCTCAATAAAGCTAAAAAAAAAATGGAAAGGCAAGCCAGAAACTGGGAGAAAATATTTGCAATACATATATCTAACAAAAAATATATGTCACAGCATATTAAAGAAAATTCTTCTACCTCAATAATAAGATAAGCAAGACAATTTATAAAAATGGGGAAAAAATTTACCAAACATTTCACAATAGAAGATACTCAAATGATGAGTAAGCACATGAGGCTCAACATTACTAGTCACCAGGGAAATACATAGTAAGAGCCCAGCAAGATACCATGTCATCTGAATGGAGAAAATTAAAAACTGATAATACCAAATTTAACATGATTATTGAACAACTGAAACTTTCATACATTATTGTCTGGAGTGTGAAATGGCACAGTCATTTTGGAAAACATTCTGGCAGTTTCTTGAAAAGTTAAACATATCCTAACCATGCAACACAGTAAGTATTTCTCCAAGAAAAAAGCTGTATAACACATACATGAGGTCTGTCCAGAAAGTATCCAGCCATTTTTAATATAACAAGAACAATTTGCGCAATATCACTGTAACCTGGCAGCCAAGGAGAGTGGATTGTGGTAAACAATGATGACTTCACTGTACTAGTCAGTGGGGAGCTAGTCACCTTTGAGTGAGCATGTGCACTGTGTGGCCATCACATTCAAAATGACTGAGCAAGTAGAGCAACAAATCTGCATCAAATTTTGCATTAAGCTTGAACGTTCGTCTGAGGAAACTATTTGGATGATTCAGAAGGCTTTCAGGGATGATACAATGAATGTATCGCAAATAAAAGTGTGTCACAAACGTTTCAAAGATGTTGGAGAATCACTTTAAAGTGATCCACATTCTGGAAGGCCTGCAACAAGCAGAACACTTGAGAATGTTGAACCAGGTATAGGTTAAGAGACACTGGGACAACTATGTGAGGTCCCAAGGTGCCTACTTTGAATGGGACTGAGGCGTTATTGACTTATGTAGAACGTTTCTTCTATTTTGTATTTTCTTTAGTAAATGTCTCTATTTTTCATATTACATGGCTGGATAGATCTCATCCATGAAAACTCTTGTAGATAACTCTCAATAACAGATTTATTGACAAATACTAAAAAGCTGAAAAACCTCAGATGTCCATCAAGAGTGAAAGTAAAAATAAATTGTATCTATTCATACAAAAATAAAATGCATATACCTATATAATAAAATGCTACTCAGCAACACAAAGAATGAACAATGTTACATTCAACAACATGGAAGAATTTTTTAAATTATGCAAGCAAAATAAACTAAACACAAAAAGTATATACCGAGTAATTCCAATTAAATGAAGTCCTAGAACCTGTAAAACAAATCTAAGGTGATAGGATAGATCAACGTTTATCTGGAGTGGGAAGTGGAGGGAATTGATTGCAAATGGGCATGAAAGAGTTCTCTGGAGTGGCAGAAATGTTCTATGTTTGATTGGTGTGGTGCTTACGTGGGTACCTACGCCTACGAAACTTCATCAATCTGTACACTCAAAATTTTTCACTTCATTTTATGTAAATTATACCCAATTAAGTTCATTTTTTAAAAATGAAAAGTAGTAAGTAGTAAGCATAAGAATAGCTACTATTTTTCAAGGACCTCATACATCTCAGACACAGGCTAGGGTGTTTGTATTCCCACTCAATTCTTACAGCATCCTTCAAGGTAGTCATTACCACGAAAACTGAGGTTGAGGGCGATGAAGTGACCAGCCCAAGGTCACACAGGAGGGAGCTGACCCATAACACAGGACAGGGGAAGGATTACATGGAAAGGCAGAAACTGAAGTTACTAGAAGAACTGGAAGGAAGAATTAAAAGGTATCTATAGAGCAAATATGTGTAAAAAGGGGGTTCGGGTAGATATGGGGGCTTTATGTTTGATTTGCTCCGTGTTCTCAATGGAGTAGATGATGAGACCACCTGCTAAAGTGGGGCTGGAGCATGAAGGGAAATATGAAGTGGTCCGAACAGAAATAATAAAGAATTGCTGGGCAGCAACAAGGATCCCCTCTGAAGTAGGAAAAATTAAGTATGAAGTGGGCAGGGTCTATAGGACTCTGCCATTTTTTTTCTTGCAGATTCTGCAAACTAAGAAGGGCAGTGATGAGATTAATGGTGAGCACAGCCTAAGAATGAGTGTGTAAACACGCCCCAGGCAGGAGTGACCTGGAAGCCTCTGGGAGTGGGTTGGTTTTTGTTTTTTTTTTTTTTACTTAGCTGAAGTAAAAAAAAAAAAATCCCATATCTAATCTGCCCCAGCTAAGGGAAAAATTGGCAATTCTCTCTCTCTTTTTTAATTATAATATTTGACTTACTATGATTCTGTCAGACTGCTAAATTGGAAATGAAATAAAATATAGTACGGTAGAAATTTTGGCTGAGCCAATTAAAATATTCCATAGGGAGTCTTTCCTGTCCAAGCAACATTATGAACCTCTGAATAAATTGGGTCTGGGCCCTGGTTTGTTATTTTTAATTTAGACTAATGGAGTGGATATAAAAGTCTAAAATGTGGGGCTTATTCCGTCACTCCTATCCTGATCAAAGCTCCGATATGCCACAAACTGACAACACCTTCGCCACATTTCCTCCATTGCTGCCAGTGCTTCATCCACACTGTGCCTTCCCAGACGTGAAATCACAGTGGCATTTATTTCTAATAATGTTTATTGTGTGTATTTAAGATACATATTATGTTTCTTAAGCATGTTTAAGAAATATATATGTAGTAAAATGGTTACTACAGTGGAACAAATTAACATCTCCATCATCTCATGTAGTTACCCATAGTTCCCCCTGTCGCAAGAGCAGCTGTAATCTATCATGGAGTCATTTTGACCTTAGAACTCTCCGAAGTCGCCCGATGGCTGCTATCCCTTTCTTCTATTTTTCTGTCAAGGGCTCACACCACATATTGTTCATAGGTTCTATGCATGAAGATGGTTCTACAGTCAAATATGTTTGGGAAACATTAGGTTAAACACAGATACAAGTCTTTGCTGCAAACCTCTCAGAGATTTTAATGTTCTCCCTCCCGTGCACTGTGACTCTCCAAAGGTAAGATAAAATATCTGATCACAGAACTCCTGTGGTTGTAGCACTACCTGAAATTCACCACGGGAAACATTGACCTAAATTGTAGTAACTGCTCCCAGCTATCCTCTCCATCTCCAGTCTCTCTTGTTTCAATCCATATTGAAAACCACTGTGGGGAAGGATCTCAAAACACTTCCTTGAGCTGGTCTGCACACAGCACATATTACGCCTCATGCCTCATGCAGGCCCCTCATAGCGTGACCAGCAAAGCTCTCCTTACTCAAAAGTGGGAAACCCGTTCCAGCAGCAGCAGCCACAGCAGCCACACAACCAATAGGGGTGAGTGATCACACACTATCAGTGGCAAGGAAATCACTGTTTCCAAAGTGCAGGTGGCTTCAGAGGTTACATTTTAAGAGGAGTCAATGGGGATAAATATGAGGACAAGTGATAAAAGCCTGAATGACCCCCACTTTGGAAGGAAGTGGAAAACTAGAAATCAGGTGTGTCTGATGATTGTTGTCCTGATTCTACATCCTGTGGATTACACCGAAGCCAGCAGATAAGAAATGGGTCAGAGCCAGGACTAACAGGAATCACTTGCCCAAATCTTCTGAGCTGCTTAGATCTACTATCAGCACAGAGACTTTCTCTCCGTAACCACTTTACTTCATTTCAGAGGAATACAGACACCCTCCCACCTTAGATAACTAGAGCCAGACAGTTTCCACAATTGATCTTGAAGGCAGCACCAGTTGCTCAATATCGTACCGTCAAAGGAAGGGAGATTTTTTAAAATGTTTCTTTTCCTGTTAGTGTAAACATGCTCTTTTCTTTTAAATATAGTGTGTCTAAAGATGCTATATATACCACATGAATTATCTAAGACTCCCTCATTCCTAAATACTTTAACCTAAAATTATATGAATATATCAGGCCAAAATGTGGTTTGGACCTCAATTATCTAGATAATTAAGTGTGTAGATGGGTTCTTGGTTTCAAGAGCATGGACTGGAATAAAAAGAGCCTGTCTCTTTAAGTAATTTTTACAAAGGTTTTCTAAAGCCCTCTCCTGTTTTGTTGATTTATTTTTCAAAGAGAGAAAGACATGTTGATGAATGAGTCGGCCTCTACAGGATCCCAGGAGAGGAAGGAGGGGCTTGTGGGAGAGGGAGGGGTGGCAGCTTTTTCTTCTGCTTCAAGAAGGCTCCAAAGCCCCCAGTCCTTCCTGATTACTCTCCGAGATGCTACACTTACTGTCTGAATTGACTCCATGCCAAGAAAACCCTGCTTTCTAGCCCTGGAGAGTTCCATGCTGTGGGATAAAAAGTAAACAAGAGCAGAAAGGGGTGAAGGGTAGGGAAGGAAAGAAAAAGAAAGCTGAGGAAATGAGTATATTTGTAAGTTGGGGAATTTCTACATCCCCTGGACCACTAGGTTCCATTGAGATTCAGAAATAAAAGGGACAACACTATGACAAAATGTCTAATCCAGAAAGGTGTCTGCTTTTGGATGGGAGGTGTCCAAGCAGACTCCCTGCCTCTGGTTTAGAAAATAGCAGACCCTTAATAAGGGAATAGGTAAATGGATGTCCTTAAAATCAACTGGGGACTGGAGCAGCCACAACACTGCTTTTTAGGGAATTTTGGGTCCCATGGAAGCCTTTTCTCCTGACTGTGTAATCAGAGCTATTAAATCACTGATTCATGCTAACAGAGAGGACAATGGAGCAATAATATACGACTCAACTAGCAGACTTTAGGAAGCAACAGGGTACCCAGCAAAATGGGGAAACACCAAAAAGGATGTTTTGATAGAGTATAATATTTACTATTTAAAAAAATAATAATCAGCATGAGAAATTGCAGGACAGTTCTCTGAGTGGCCTTGGGTCAACCTTTCCCCTTCCTTTCTTCCTTGTAGTTCTCAAGAATAATTGTAGAATGTGCTGGGAATGCAGTATCTTTAGATAAGAGGGAGAGACTGGCTGGAAAAGCCTGAGCTCGGTTTCAATACCCCCCAGAATAGGATGTCCTTCAATCCTTAAGCCCAGTGTGTCATGTGACCCTAAATTATATAATCCAGGGCAGGCCACCTTTTGGGAATCGCTCAGCTGTTGTACAAGTGGGGCGTGCACAATTGAGAGTCAACCCTAGGCAGGTTTCTGAGCCGTGGGGGACTGGTTCACAGTGCATCCTAGGCTTCTGTTGTCCCTTGCTGCCTACTTGTAAGTGATAAATCTTCTTCATGCAACTTATTGCATTTGAGTGTTCTGTCTCACTGGACTGAAACAAGTTGGTAATCAGCACACAGTGAACCTGCTTTACAGAAACTGGAATAGAGTTTCTTATACTTGTGCAAAGGTTCAGTGTGCTCTGGATCAGTTAGCCATTGCTACAAAAATACTGTGTAACAAACCATCCCGAAACTCAGTGACTTGAAACATCAATGATCTATAGGTCAGGCCAGCATTGTCTCATCTCGGCTGAATTCAGCTGGGAAGCTCTGCTGCAAGCCGGGGTGGCTGGAGCAGCTCAGCTTCTTAGAGAAGGACTGAGAGATGGCCAGGTGGCTCTGCTACACTTGTCTCTCCTCTTCCTTGGACCATCAGGCTAGCTCGGGCATGTTCCTTTGGCATTGACAAAAGTTCAAGAGAAAGCAAACTCCAATGTACAAGCACATTTCAAGTTCCTGCTAGAATCTTGTCTACTAACATCTCACTGGACAAAGCAAGTCAGAGGGCCAAGCCCAAATTCAAGGGATAGAAAAGTACACTTCCCCTTTTGAGAAACAAGTTGCAGTTATATGGCAAAAGGTGCAAATATAGGAAGGGGTGAAGAATTGGGGTCAATAGTTCCATCTATCATAATGTACCATTATCTCTTCAGTTTTTAGGACCCCAAAGGGTCTTCTCTAGACATTACTGGTTCTTCACCAGTTAGTAGACCATATGGTGCTGGAGATTCTCTTTGGGGCTGAGTTTCCTTATCTGTAAAATAGGAATGATGTTTTCTCTGCCTATCTCACAGAACTGGTGTGAAGGCCAAATGAGATAATGGATATCAAAGTTTTTGGAAACCTATAAAGTATTATATAGTGCAAGTTATTATTATAATTATTACCAGAGGACCATAATCTTAGTATATACTGGTCTTATGGACTATATATTTTCTGTCACAACTGCTCAGCTCTGCTGTCATAGCACAAAAGCAGCTATGGACAATATGTAAACAATAGGCATGGCTGTGCTCTAATACAACTTTAAATACAAAATAAAAAAAGGCAGCTGGCCCAAGGGCCATAATTTACCAATCCTGGTATATATCCTTGCATTTTAGGAAATAGATATTAGGATGGCTTTTTATTTATCTGAGATGCTTGAGTAAAGACTCCATCAGGAGATTCCCTACCTCCTTTACTAACTCATCGTATGGTTTAACAACCTTCACCATTAAAAGACTCATCATATTATAAAAGTTCCTCACTCTGCACTTTAAATCCATATTCTTTTATTCTTCATGGGAAATCGTTTACTTGTTATATATCAGGTAACTTATAAATTAAAGGTACTTCATAAGGTCGAGTTATTTTAAGACTGTCCAAATTTGAGAAGAGAAAGAGAACTTTTGCCATTTTCCCTGGGACATTGGAGGATCATTCACTTCCACCCTACCCACTACATGCCCTTGTGTAATACTATTGTGCAGAGACAGCAAGAATAGTGAAAATACGGGTCCTAGGACATATTTTACAGCCCCTGTTAAGGGCATGGTCCCTTCATTTCTCCTAACGAAACACCTGTTGCCATTGAGAACCTTCTACAACTCTCTTTGCTGTTTTCAGAATTGTCTTTAAATTTTCACTCCCTGTCAGCTGAGGGGTTGGCAGTGAGAGCTCAGCTGTTCTCCATTACAATCAGGTATAAGCCTGGCTCCAGCCAGCACTCTTGGGAGACAAGCGTAGAGTGAAGACTTCTCACTTTTAAGCCCTGAAAGATCAGTAGGCCTGCCTTGAAGGCAAAAATAACAAGAAAAATAAGCTGGGGGAAAATTAAGAATAGCACGCCACCCCACGATTTTTACCTGAACTCTTCATTAGACATTCTGCATAATCCACTTTGGAAGTGAATACAGCCATTGAAAAGACTACAGAGGCTGCTGTGGCCGATTTGTTTTACTGGAAGCCAAATACCCAGAACTTTCCATAGCATGGAAGCTGAATCAGGATCCCTAAAAGGGCCTACTGTGAAAAGCTTCATTGTCCTAGAATGGTCTTCAACTGAAATGAGGGTTTCAGTAATAAGTAAATTACCTGAAACTGCCTACCAAGTCAATGCATGTAATGAGGATATTTTGGGTCACAAACTTTGTTTCTCCCCACTTGGTACATAGTTTGGAAGGCAGGCAGGACACTTATTGATTTTGTGCCATCTCATCCTCAGAGCTAGAAAAGCTCTCAGGGTACATTAAACACAGTGCAGACAACATGGGTACAACCTCTGCAGTAACCTGGAGCTTTCTAAGGTATGAGCTCCATTTACAGTTGGTAGGTGCCCAGTTTTAAGAGATTGCTCTGAAAAGCAATCCTCTGTAGCACAAACCAGTTTCAAAGAGTTCACGTTCAAAGAGAAGAGCCCCTTTCCTGTGCCCATCTGAGAATGTGGATGTGCCGAGGAGCTGCCTCGAAAAGCTAGAGCCCTGGATGGAGCATCCACTTCACTAGGGTTAAAACCAGGCCTTCGTGCGTGCACAATACCCATCTCCCCAATGACTGAACCAGTCTGGCTAACTAATGCCCTAGCTTTGCATGGCACCTCCTATCCATCCTTCTCTGTTCTCCCACTCATGACTTTCTAAGTGCTGCCTCCCTGCCTCTAGCTCCCCTTCTCCTACAACCCCACCTCACACATCGTGCCTTCTTTACCCTATAGCTGGACTTGAGTTTTCAAAGTCCTGTGTTTCTAAACACATATCTTTTACTGATCCACATAAACCCTATGTTATATTAATAGCAAATGGGATTACTCACTGCTCCCCAAACTCATCTTACCCTTTCCTATAACTTTTCTCATGACATATTCTCACCTGCAATGTTCTACCCCATCTCTACCTACTGAAATATTTCAAAGCCTACTTTATATATTACTTATTCCAGAAAGACAATCAAAAATGGTACTCTAAAGTCCCTTAAACTCTGGACTTCAATTGCATAGTGTTTATGTTAATCATGTTCTCTCTTGTGTTATAATGAAATGTCTTTTCTGCCTTTTTAGATGGGGAGCATCTTTATTTCTAAACGGTCTTCTTTCTCCCAAAATATAATTCATAATAGATGCTCAGTTAATACTTGTCACCAAATTAAATGATCAAACGTAAGACTTGAGGCTTTAAAGAGTTAATTTACTTTCCTAAGGATCTAAAACATAACCAGGAAATAGTATGTGTAGGAAATAGAAAAAATATATATATTTTTTCCCTGTTCCTTATAAAAAGTAGGAGAGGCATTTTATAGCAGTTTTACTAGATTGATTACCAGGTTATTTACTGAATCGGATCCTATAAGCCTAAGAGAAGTAAGTTAAGTCTTATTTTCCCATAAGGCGATCTTACAAAATTGGTTTCTGTTCTTAACCAAGGCCTGGTGCCCAACTTCTTTATATGAATGGTCAGAAGCACAATATTTAATCAATTATAAATGTTACACCTGTACACTATATTTCATAAAGCTTTCTACAGGGTATATAAATCAATTAAACAAGGCAACATAGCAGCCTATAAAATAAAATTTTATTTAATATAGCCCATCATAAAGGTCTACTCTATGAAGTTTTCATCTTCTTTAAAACCTCTGATAAAATAAATCAGCTAGTGAAGGTACTTCTTTGACAGGGTCATGGTTTCAGAAAAATTTCTTTGAGGAAATCCTGTAAGGCATCCTTGGGAAACTTTGTAGACGATTAAAGACTACAGTGACTTTTGGAGAAGCTAAAGCAGAGATGTGTGTGTTTGGTTGCCCCTATTTCTACCTGACAATTTCCCTGAAGTGAGCATCGCTATTAGCCAGCAAGCTTGCATTTCTCTCAATATGAAAGTAGAAAGCATGTTGTCTTTTGAGTACTTGTCTCTTCAGCACTTGCCATTTTCTCCTGTTACCTGATAATAACATACTTGGCCAGGAAGACTGCCCTGCCATTAAAATGGATCCATCCATTTATTCTCTCATGATGGTGTCTTGTTTTTCTCATCTGATAATAAACTTGGCCTAGGTTCCTTCCAATTTCACAGCCTAAAGGTCTATGATGCTCACAGCCGTGTCCACGTTCCCACTCCACAATGCTAAGTCACAGGCTGCATTTCATAACCGAAGATAGTAGCCTCCATGTTATTGATCTACCTCTAACGTACAAGCACAGTACCAGCTCTTTCTCCACAGTTACCATGTCTATGTCAGAGGTGCTTAAGCTTGGCTACACTTCAAAAATCTCATTGCCTGGGTATTCCTACCCATCCCAAAGGCTCTTAAATCAGAAAATGGAAGTAAAATTCAATGGACATCAAGTAGGTAGGAGGGGGGAGGAGGGAATAGGTAAATTCACACCTAGCGGGTACAATGCACACTATTTTGGTGAAGGTCACACTTAATAACTTTGACTCAAACTACACAAAAGCCAATTACGTAACCAAAATGTATATACTCCTGTAATATTCTGATAAAATAAAATAAAATAAAAGTGTACTTCTAGCTCTTGTAGTTACTTGCTGCTTTAGAATTCCTGTATTTCTGTTTCTCAATTCTTAGCCAGCAATTAAAGTTTGTTACAACTACACACTAGGATGCCTTTGCTGGCTTGTTCTGTCACACTTCTGATAGATGTAGGTAACTAATTAAAAAACAAAGAACAAAACAATAGATTGTGCTTCTCTGCTATATCTAACAAGTATAATATTTTAACCAGAGTACATAATTGAGAGTAAGACTTAAAGAAAAAGCTAATATGTAGATATAGTGAGATACCTCTCAATAAATTTTATATGTGATAGATCCCTATATAATCTAATTCTGATTTTTCTAGAACATGGTAATTATAATGAAACTCCCCTGAATTGGCATGAGCTTCATAATGCCTGTGTGTTTCAGTTCTTCAAGAAAGCTGGGTATTCATAGTCTCTGAAGACAGTTTGACTAGCCTGTTATTTGTCCAGCACATACAGTCTTCTCTCTGAAGATAGTTGAAAAGGACTTTTCTGCACATGGAGAAGGAAGTTTGAATGGAATGAGAGGAATCATGGTTCTCTGCTATGGCTATGTGGACCCATAGATCAGAGTCAATCATTGTTCCACTTTACAAGTATTCTCTGTAAAGTTGTATTGAAAAATTAACATCTGTGTTTCCCACACACCTATCTTTTAAAAAGATATAGATCTTTTTTTTTTTTGGTTTTGCATTTTGCACTTTTTTTTTTTTTTATTTCAGATCTTTTTAAAAAAAAAGGTTATTCTAGATCAGAGATCATGCTCCGAAATGGCAAGTTTATCAAAAGTAGATGGAAGTCAATGAGAGTAGCTTGGTACTTCAAGTGGTTTAAAGCAAGGATTCTAGGGTCAGAAAGTCTGAATTTCAGTCTCCGATGACTAGGAATGTGATCTTGGGCAAATGACTTGTCTCTGTGCCTCAATTTAGTCATGAATAAAATGAGGATATTAGTAATACCTAATAATAGGGTCAGATAACAATTAAAAGGCTTACATTAGGTTCTCAAAAAACCTATTTATTATTATTATATATTATTGTTATTGTTATCATTATAATTCTCCTGGCTATACTTCAAGGGTTGGGAATCTTAGAACATGGATAGAGTCAGAGAAACCACCAACTAAGAGTTGACTGTTAGGCTAATACAGACTAGAGAAATCGTGTTACTGTAATATGCAAAGGGAAAAGAATCAACAAAATCCTTTTCATGAAAGAAGTATTCTGTGTATGCAGGTCATGTCTACCAATGTCCTGTCAGTATGATTCTTTGTAGTGGAAAATCTTTCCACTATGCAGTCCATCTGTGAATGCCTAGTTCCACCTTTCCTCCTAATTTCATTTCCCTGATTAGGGATTGAGCTGAAGATCCGTACTAGAAAGCCTGAGACGGCAGCACAAAGACAACTATGGTGTTAAGGGAGAGCAACAGCCAAGGATACAGGTCTGGTCCTCCAGTTTCTGAATCCCTTTATTCTTCATAACCTGAATTACATGAATTCACTGAGTATCTTACACGTTTCCTTAGTTCCAGGCATAGGAGAAGTACAAATCTCTGCAGATTCGCCCTGTAGGACTTGGTCTGAGGTACTGACCATCTTGCTAATCTAACCCTCATGATACGCCTCCGTTTTGGAAACATAAACTTTTGCTTTGTTGCTTTTACCCTAGAACCCTTTCTTCCCTGCTCCCTTAATTGGAGTGTTAACCTTGATATTTTGAATGCCTTCCTGGCATGAAGCTTTCTTCCAAGAATTTCATAGCAGGGATTCTCCCACATTTTGGTGGCTACTTATCTGTCTGGACTTCTGAATATAGCCCACCCTAATTCCTTGTCACTTCCTTCCCATTTCATATTGGAATCTCCCATGGCTCTCATGCTGGGCCCACTATTCATTGCCTCAGCTGTGATAGGAAATTCTACAGTCCCCAAACATTATGCTTTACTGGAGGTATTGACCTCAATCTGCTCCACCTGGTCAGGAGGAGAATGTTGGGTCTGGTTCCCTTCTATTGGCTCATCTGATCCCATTGCAAGTGATTCCCTGTGCCCTGCACAGGATATCTGACCAGAGGCCCTCAGTGAAAATTATACACATTTCTTTTCATTCAACTAATACGTAATGTGCACTCACTCTGTGCTATTATAGACACAGGAGATACTGTAAAGAGCAAGAAAAAGTCTCTATTCTCATGAAACTCAGAGGAAACCTGATGTCAATATTTTGTGTGTGTATTTGATTTTGAATTTTCTGCTAGTGTTGTGTGCTTGACAATTTGTAGAGATTTTTGCAATGGATACAATCTACTTAATAATATAATGTTTAGTAAATACAGGAATTCATTTTTACAACTGTCCTATATTGTTTATAAAGAGCCACTTTATTATTGTAGTTGCCAACCTCAGCTAGCTAGTGTGTGTGGCAGTGATGAGGAGTTCTGGTTGATTATATTCATTTTGTGTCTGATTCATTTAAATGTCACTCAGTTATGAATGTCAAAAGACAGAAATTTGCTGTCTTGTGGTGAAGTGATAGTATGTCTTATTTAAATTAAAAATATTCTATAATTGTTATTTGTTTTAGTCATCCAATATTATCAGTTTAGCAGACTCAGTGTATCAAATGCACCAAAATAATACCCTACCTTACTCACAGAAGGGTGAATATGTATGCACATTTATATTGTGTATTATATGAAAATCACTCATGCATTGACATCATCCCATTAGAACACAGAGGTCTGTAAGGAAGTCATTCAAACTGAACCAACAGACAGAAATCTCAGCTAATGGTTGTATTTTGACAATACCTAAAGTAATTGGATTGAAGTTTAAATATTTCTATCGTGAAAGGGTGTTGAATTTTGTCTAAATTTTTTTAAATTTTGTTTGCCCTAACATAGATCAACTATATATTATTTTGCTGGTTTATCTTTAGTTTTGTGGTATATCAACTGGCACATAGTAGTTACTCATGTGTTAACTACCTATTGAATGAACATAGCTATTTTAAATAGAATCTGTACATCACAATTTTTTAAGTGTGGTAAAATACACATAACATATATTTTACCATTTAACTATTCTTGAGTGCATAGTTAAGTGACATTTAAGTACATTCACATTGTCATGCTGCCATCACCACTATCCACCCACAGAACTCTTTTCATTTCGCAGAACTGAAGCTGTGTACCCATTAGACATTAACTCCTCATTCCCTCCGACCCCCACCCCTGACACCCACCATTCTACTTTCTGTCTCTGTGAATTTGACTTCCCTAGGTACTTCATATAGGCAGAACCATACAGTATTTGTCCTTTTGTAATTGGCTTATTCACTTACCATAATGTCCTCAAAATTCATCACTGTTGTAGCATGTGTCAGAATCTCCTTTCTTTTTAAGGATGAATAATATTTCATTGTGTATCTATAGCATATTCTGTTTATTCATCCATTGTTGATGGACACTTAGGTTGCTTCCACCTTTTGGATATTTGGAAAAATGATACTACGAGCATGGGTGTCCAAAGCTCTTTGAGTCTCTGCTTTTAATTTTTTGGGATATATGCCCAGAAGTGGAGTTGCTGCATAATATGGTAATTCTTTTTAATTTTTCTTAAACTCCCATATTGTTTTTCATAGCAGCTGCATGCAACATTTTACATTCCCACCAACAGTGTACAAGAGTTCTAATTTCTCCACATCTCACATCTTCACTAACACTTTTCTTTTTTTTTAGATAGTAACCATCCTAGTGAGTTTGAAGTAGTATCTTATTGTGGATTTGATATGCATTTTTCTAATGATTAATCATGTTAAGCATTTTTTCATGTGCTTATTGGCCATTTGTATACCCTCTTTGAAGAAATGTCTATTCAATTCCTTTGCTCATTTTGTATT